>NW_026733389.1:0-56848 GCF_028476545.2 Physella acuta
TATGTATAGATATATATATAGATATATGTATAGATATATATATAGATATATGTATAGATATATGTATAGATATATATAGATATATATATATATATATATGTATAGATATATAGATATATATATATATATATGTATAGATATATATAGATATATATATATATATATGTATAGATATATATAGATATATATATATATATATGTATAGATATATATAGATTATATATATATATGTATAGATATATATAGATATATATATATATATATATGTATAGATATATATAGATATGTATATATATATATATATATATAGATATATATAGATATGTATATATATATATATATATATATATATATATATATATATATATATATATATATATATATATATATATATATGTATAGATATGTATAGGGCTAATCTGAACTTAGCTTATACATACCACCAAAGTTTCAATTGTCAAGCTCCCTTCCCAAACAACACTTAACACAATATAATAAGCTTCATGTTTATTAATATGTGCATGATAAAATTAAATGACTTTAAGTAGAATATAATTTATCATCTAAAATATACTATTTTGTTTCTTCGTTATATGAATAGTTCGGTTTGGAAGTTCACCTATAGATGATGCACTGATTCAAAGAATCGAAAAAGTAACAGGAAAACCGGTTCACCATTTTCTAAAGCGTGGTATATTTTTCTCTCATCGGTAAGCATTCATTCTTTTTTAGAACATTTGCCAAAATAATTTAGGTGTGTTTTTTTTTAATTTATAAAGTGCATTTTTTTGGTATTTGTATTGAAAATTATATATCATTTCCATTTCAAGCGACATGCACAGGATTCTAGATCTTTATGAGCAGAAAAAGCCTTTCTACCTATACACTGGCAAGGCCCATCATCTGAAGCCATGCACCTGGGACATCTTGTTCCATTTGTCTTTACTAAGTAAGTAGAGTAAATCTCGCTAAAGAATCATTGGTACAAATTTACAGCAGTGTCACAACCAGTGTAGCTATTGGGAAAGTTAATAGAAAGTAATTTAAGGATAGAGAGCAGCATAATAAAAAGTATTATACTGAAATGAAAATGAGAAGGCTATAGTATGACATTACTGAAGTGAACCTCTGACACTGCGTGCTAAAGCTAAATACTTAGACAATATATATTTATGGGGAGGTGGCAGAACCAGGATTCAACTATTTCATTTAAATCATAGGTTCCAACTTATTTTGGGTGGCGACCCCTTTTTATAAAAACCAGCTGACTCATTACTACAATCACTGCTGATGTATGGCCCCTCAATCCAAAGATCTGCAGGGTCCTCTGTCCTGTGCCATCTTCTCAATTTGACTCAAGGTGTAGCTGATCTTTGTAGTTTCTGCTTCACAATCCTGTTGCTAGGTGTTACTTTGTGCTTTCCTTGTGGGTCCACCTCAATGCCCACATTGATATTGGTTGGGCCAGCAGATCCTGAGTATTTGTCTGAGTCATTCCATTTCCCTTTCAATAGAATTCTTTTGAAAAATTTCTCTGGCACTGAGAGGAGAGTGATTCCTCTGTAGCTTTCACAGTAACTGAGGTCACCTTTCTTGAAGAGCTTTATCTGATGGTCTTTATCTGATGGTCTTCAAGTCTGTTAATATTTCCTTCTCCTCCTCCCAATGTCTCAAAGGCTGGTGTAACATCTCTCAGTTGCTAGACAGTATACAAATTTATCTTTTTTGATTATCTGCCTCACTTCTCTATGGGCTTCTTTGTAATCCTAAATCTGTTTATGCTTTTGTCTTCCTGCTCTTGTTCTACTGCTGTTCCTGGCAGCCTTCTTCATTTTCCTATCATGTTTTACTCAGTTGTGATCCTTTCACTTTTTGAGTTTCATTTATGAAAAGTTTTCACAAATAATCTATATATATATAGGGCACTGTGGTCGGGTGCCCTATAGGCCACTTCCCGGCACCGCAGGTGCTTTGAATTTGGCAGGTTCCCGCCTTGGGGCAATAGAACATGGAGACCAGTGCCGGCTGGCCTAGATGACTAGGCCATATGGAAAAACTGTTAATCAGACTCAAAGCCCTCTATGAGGGCTAAAATAAATTGACGAACAATACCCCTAATATTTTGTGAGATCGTAGACCGACCCTGGAGGGTAACAAAAAAACTATTTTTATCGGAAAAACCCCTTAGGGTCGTTAATTTTGTCTAAATGCCTGTATTATCATATATAATACATTTGTTTGTGAAAAGGTAATCAAAGACTACATGATTTGGTCTATGTACAGGGAAGGTAACTTTTTAAAGTAATAATTTCTAAAAAAAAAATTTATACTATTTTAAATAAAAAACGGAAATCATAAAGTATATTATTCGTTTAAATAAATATTTAATTATGAATTAAGTTATGTATTGTACTGAATTTGAAAAAAATTAATTGCGAAAGTTAATTGAATATAATATTTGATTTATACTATTAAGGAAGCCTTTGCAGAAAGAAGTATTACTATTGTAAATCTGTATTAGAGCTCACAAGCTTATGATGAAAACTGTAATACTAAAGCGAACATGCAAGGCAAACTGACGCTGTAAATTACATGCCTGAGGAAAAATAAACAACCGGGAGTGATTTCCCCATAACTTTCTTGAATAGTCTTATATAACACTACAGGGGATGACAACTCGGGATATAGACATGATTTTTAATCCATTTTTGATTACTTACACTTTTTAAAAATAGAATAGAATCTCGTAGAAAAAAGTATTGCCCACCAAGTGAACGCCAAATAATCTGTGTATAATAATGCGAAATATTATTAGTTCTTTATAAATTCATATTCATTTTTTTGAAATCGGAAATAGCATATATTACTACTTCCAGTCAACGGAAATTACTAAAAATTTGACAATAGGCAGAGAATTAGACATTTTACTTATTTTTGAAATTTCGTTAATCTATCTGTAATAGTAGTCAAGTTATAGGGTTTTGAAACACCAAAAGTAGAATAAGTTCCTCTTTCGGTTACTGGAAATCACTGAAAAGTTGATACGGATCTACGATTTTGATATAATACTTATATATGAAATTTCATCAACCTAGCTGTAACGGTACTCAGGTTATCGTGTTCAAAGACATATGGACAGAATTGCAAAGCCGAGTTTTTCAGACTCGATTACGCATAGACCGCTGAAATTTTGATAAACCTGCATTTATTATTTTTGCCCGATTAAAGTAAGTCCCCTATACTCTGTATATGATGAAGTACTGAGGTGTAAAACGATGAAAACTGTCAAAATTGCAGGTGATTTTTTTTGCACGATTACAATACTTCCTTTATACTCTGTATACGAGAAAGTAAAAACAAAAAATCTAAGCCTCTTACCAATTAATTAATTATTCAAATTCTCTAAAGTTTTTTGAAAACCTAAGCGAAGCTAGGCAGTATGCCTAGTCTATATGTATAAAGCAAAGTGCTCGGGTGCCGATATGGCACTGCCCGGCGCTGCAGGCACTTCAAATTTGCTGCTCGAACGGCGAGGGCTAAAAAGTGACCACGAGTAAAATTCTCATATATGTGGAAAAAAAATACCCACTTAGGAACCATTTGAAATCTCTTAGCTATGTAAATGGGCCCCAGGGGGTCAGGAAAAAAATGCTGTTACCCCCGGGAAAACCCGGGAACAATGTTTTAACTGACCAGAGGTTATATTTCATTATATAAACATAGTACTGTTTTTGTAAAAAAAAAATACAAATATCTGGACGTACAAACCCAATCATAACTCCTAAGGTCATAGAAATACCCGCGGGGATCACTATAAAATGTGCGTTATCTTTGTGAAAACTTCTGAGGGCTTAAGAACTGACCGGTCCAAATTCCCTATATAAACATTGTTAATTTTGTGAAAAACAATGACAATTTTCAAAACAATGTTTAGGACAGACCCTGGGGCTAAGAAAAAACGATATTCCTGTCGGAAAAAAAATATTGTAGTCGTTAGATTTGTTCATAAGCCGTATTTTCTTATATAAGTATAGCAACTGTTTGTTTAAAAAAGTAAACAAAGACTACGTAATTTGTTTAATTTACAAGAGGGGAAGCATTTTTAAAATAATTATTTTTCAAACAATTTAATAGTATTTTAAACATAAACAGAAAATGAAGAAGTATAGCAATCGTTTCAGTAAAAAATCTAAATTGTAAATTAAGGTATGTATCCTAATTAAATTGTAGAAATTAATTTTAAAAGTCAATGTTATATAAATTATGAGTTATACTGTTCAGGGAACCTCTGTAGTTATAACTACCTTTCGAGTCATAAATTGCGAACATCCCATCAATTTATCTGAAAACGGACTATAAACAACAAACAACAACACCAATTTCTCTAAAATTAGCATTACTGTTTAAACGTAAGTACTCCACAGATCAGCCAATCACTAATTCATTAAGATTATTTATGCATTCATATTCTCAAATGTTTTTGAAAACCTAAGCGAAGCTAGGCAGTATGCCTAGTTGTGCATAAAATTTCATAATGTAAGTGTAAGCTAAATCTTCTGACTATGAAAAATGTTCATATATAAATGCATTGCTGCATTGTATAACATCTGTGAATGGTCTGATTTGAAACATTATGTAAATTCTATGAAAATACTCATTTTGTTCCAACCTGACCAAGACAGTGCCCTTACATATTATCAATGGATAAAAATATGTGTAATGGGTAATCTATTAAAATGACTTTTGCCAACTATTTTATATTTATCAATTTTTGTGTGTGCTTAGGTGGCTTCAAGAGACATTTGATGTCCCTCTAGTGATTCAAATGACAGATGATGAAAAGTATTTGTGGAGGGACATTTCCATTGAAGATGTTCAGAGGGTGGCCCTTGAGAATGTCAAAGATATAATATCACTTGGATTCGATGTTGATAAAACGTTCATCTTTTGTGATTTTAACTATATTGGGTAATGATATTTCTTTATTCAAAATTTTTATTTTAAAGCCCTAAGTTGTTGTTTGTCTGCAGGGAAACTGTAAAAAAAAATCCTATCCTACTGTAACTATTTCTTACACATTCTTCGGCATTACACAATTTTCCCAACCAACCAAAATTTGACAAAGTTTTTAACAAAATAGATGCTACATTATTTCTTTTATAGATAATTTAGTATGTTTATTTTGATACTGTCTGGTTAGGTCTTGTCTTGTTAGAGTGTCAAAATAACACTGCAGGTCTCAAATTGAGAAATTTTCTAAGGAGAATAAGTATATCCTTTACTTGCCAAGTCCATTGTTTAAAATGTACACAACGGATCAACTTAAACGAACATAAAGTTACGCAAAAATTGTTTTGTTCATCTTCTTATTTGTTTTTAAACTAAAATGATATGAATTTACAGTATTGCAAATTATAAGAATCTAATTTAAACTTTAATATGTTTGCTATTACTGCAAATTCTTTGGTATTAGTTTTTGAGTTACTACATTTTTATAAGCTTTTAATTTATTTAACTTGCTTCCTTGTCCAGTCTGACTGTTATCATTTTGTTATCACAGATTGAAGCGCTTGAGCGAAATTTCTAGCACTTCTAACTGACAGATTCATTTCAAAGTTGGCTTGTGGGTTAAGACATGAAGACATTGCAATCTGACATTAATTTGACTTACTGGATGCCTAATTAATTTTTTATTAATTAATTAAAAGTTCGTCCAAATTAGTAGGCAATCTAATCCAAAATCCGCACTATTATGCTCACATTATCATGTTCTTTAGGTGCACAATAGGGTTTAGTCATGCAACTCTATTTTAAATAAGAAAATTTTAGAGTACTGAAAAAAAAATTCATAAAAATGTTATAATAACAAGCTTTTATGAAATACACTAAAAGTAGAAAATAAATTATTTTCTTTAAATATAAAATAATACAATACTATTTAAATAACTAAAAAGAAAAGCATGGGTCTCTTCCTTAATATTGTTAAAGGTATCCAATAGATAATAAAGTGACCCACACTTTTCTTTATAGTTGTTTAAATAATTGTGTATTATTATATATTTAAAGAGAATCATTTATTTTCTACTTTTTAGTGTAATATTACATAAAAGCTTGTTATTAAAACGTTTTTTAATTTTTTAAAATTTAAAAATATTGAATACAGTGCTCCTGTATTTTGAATTTCTTGTTTTATATATTGCAGGCAAAGCTCTGACTTTTATAAAGTAATAGTCCAGATCCAGAAACATGTTACATTTAATCAGGTTAAAGGCATCTTTGGATTTGGAGAAAGTGATTGTATAGGGAAAATTGCTTTTCCTGCTATTCAAGCAGCTCCAAGTTTCAGTATAGCTTTTCCTCAAATTTTTAATGGAAAGAAAGACATTCCCTGTTTGATACCTTGTGCTATAGATCAGGTAAAAAGGCTGCTGGTTTTATATTTATTAAATAAGAAGCCGGATGAGTTCATATTTTCAGAAGGTTTTTAAAAAATACTCTATTTTAAGTTGAAATAAATACTTTTAAATAGGAAATAAAACAATATTTTGAAAAATGACAGAGTATAATGAGAAATTGCATAAAAACACTTACTTGACTTACAGGATCCTTACTTCAGAATGACAAGAGATGTTGCACCACGAATTAACCTGGTCAAACCAGCCCTACTTCATTCAGTTTTCTTTCCTGCATTACAAGGTGCTACCTCCAAGATGTCAGCTAGTGACCCTAATTCCTCAATCTTTCTTACAGACTCACCCAATCAGATTAAAAACAAAGTACGTGTTCATTACATTAATTGTGATCAGTTTGCAAAAGGCAGTCTTTGGTTGTTTTGTCATTAATCCTTTATGTGTGGTAAATTAGTGCTGTCCAAGCAAATGCATATGATATCCTAGTTTGTAAATGTAAGCTATGTTTGGGCATAACAATGCCATTTCTTATGGTTTTTGTTTTTAAATTACAGATTAACAAATATGCCTTCTCTGGCGGTCAAGCAACTGTTGAAGAGCATCGTGCTAAGGGCGGTAACTGTGAAATAGATGTCTCTTTTCAATATTTAAAGTTTTTCTTGGAAGATGATGAGAGGCTTGAGAAAATAAGACAGGTTAATAATATATTTTCATTTTAAAAACTAACTAATTTTTTTTTTCAGCCTATTATTGAATTGAAACATGGTCTTTATGTTTTTTTTGTTTGGTTTTTTGCATTCTAAAAAAAAATTAAAACTCTTTTTAAAACTATCTTTCCCTAGGACTATACCAGTGGTGAACTACTTACAGGTTATTTGAAAAAGGAGTTGATTGAAATATTACAACAGACTGTAGGAAAAATTCAAGAAAAAAGAAAAACTATTACAGACGATATAGCAAAGTCTTTTATGACAACTAGAAAACTGAAATTCAGCTATTAATTAAATGTGTACCTTTCTTCAAATAGTTTTCAATTTCAATGGTTTAATTTTCAAAAAAAATTTAGAGTATTGTTAAAAGTTTTTTTTTTGTCTAGTTTGTCTCAACATTAAATTTAATATACTGCTGACTTTAATTTTAAAATTTTAATTGTTCCATTTAATGGGAGGGTGAGTGTTTTCTGTACTGTGTCCACTGCATACACTTATTAAACTCAAATACGAAAAAGCACATACTAAAATCTGATTATAGCTTTATGATAATGTAGACTGTCTCTACAGCAGTCTCACAAGTGTGTGTGCAGCAGAGGGTGACACCAAATGTAAGAAAAACTCACGAGAAAGAAAGAGACAGGAAATAATCATAAGAAAAAAGTCACAAATCTATATGGAGTAATACTTTTAAGTATTCAGAAAGTCAAAATCAACATATTAATTTAATGCAATGTAAAATTTTTAGATATATCAATATATGTGTATAGGTTGCATTTGCAGTGCCGGCCCCAGGTTATTTAGCGCCCTAGGCAAAACCTATTAAAAGCGCGCCCCCCCCTCCCCTGCAAATTTTTTGTGTGCCCCAGTATTATAAGAGGCGTAGCGACCCTTCCTGGCAACTTTCGATTTGCACCCCCCCCTCAAACTTTCAATTTGTTTTTCCACCCCATTTTGGCGCCCCCTACGAACAGCGCCCTAGGCGACCACCTAGTTTGCCTTATAGGTAGTGCCGGCCCTTTGCATTTGTATGGTAATATTTTTAACACATAAAATTATTTACTCTGAAATATGAACTTAGTTTTGTAATCATGTGTGTGTGTATATATATATATATATATATATATAATCTATGGTCTCGGTCGCAAACCGTCTATCTCCAAAAAATTCAATTTTCGTTTTTTTCACATTATTTATTTATTTTATACACTGAACATGTTTTCTTTTTATTATTACTTTCTCGTATATACGAAGTATAGTAAAAGTTTTGTAACGTGCAAAAAAAAATAGAGATTTTTGAAAATCTCGACGTTTTACACCTCACTGATATGGAAAAACAATTTTGCAATCTTGTCCGTATGTCTGTATGTGTGTCTCTGTGTGTAAACACGATAACTTGAGTACCGTTACAGCTAGGTTGATATTATTTCATATATAAGTATTTTATTAGAATCGTAGATCCGTATCAACTTTTGAGCGATTTCCGTTTACCGAAAGTGGTATTTTTTAAAATTTGAATTTTTCAAAAGCCTATAACTTGAGTACTATTTCAAATAGATAAATGAAATTTCACACGTAAGTAAAAGATCTAATCCTCTACCTTCTATCAAATTTTGAGTAATTTCCGTTGACCAGAAGTAGTAACTTACGCTATTTCCGATTTCTCAAAAAAAAAAAAAAAACGCATGGAAATTTATAAAGTACTAATATTATTCCGCACTATTATGCACATTTTGTTTTGGCGTTCGCTTGGTGCGCAATTCTTTTTACCATGAGATTCTATTCTGTTTTAAAAAGTTAAAGTTTAATCATAACTATATCACGAGTTCCTATCCCCTGTTGTTTTATATAAGAATGTTCGAGAAAGTTTAGGGGAGATCACTCCCGGTTTATTTTAAATCAAAGACAGTTGAAGTAACAAAAGACATCTTTATTCGAGAACGGGAATTCCCGCAGTTTAATATGTCTTTTTTTTTGCGCACGAAGGGGAATTCGTTTTTGTCTGTCGCATTAAACATAATGAACGTCGTCTTTTTTTTTTTTTTTTACCTTACTTTAGTGCGTAACTTTTTTTAAGCAGACGTTTTAACGGTACATTTAGCAGTGTAAAGTTTTACTACGTTCTCGATTGTAAAGCAAAATCGAAAAAAAAAATTCTTTTAAGAGCTTTGTTTATGTTTTATAGTTTCAAAATTTCCACCACATGACGTTCCTTTGCATCGCAAATATTTTTCAAAATCAATAACAGTTAAGAAGCCAGTTCCTAAATGTCTTATATGTTACTTCTTTCCGTTTGCTGATAAGCTTGGGGTATTATAATTGTTCACTAAATGGAAACAGGCGCATCCGCCGACGCCCCGGCAGTATTCGATTTGGCGCCCTGGGCTATCCCGTGAGCGCAATGACGCTTACGTTCGCTTAAGTGAGTGCAAAAGACTATGAATAAATTAGGGTACTATAGTTGTTTACTAAGCTGAAACAGGCGATTCAGCCGGCGCCCCAGAATGGTGCGATTTGGAGCCCTGGGCTAGACTGTGAGCACTTTGCGTTTATGTTTGCGTTTTCTTTGTGTTTCGGTTGCGTTTGGGGTCGGGTTTGGATTTGGTTTATTTCGTTTGCTTTTTTATTTTCGTTTGTGATTAGGTTTGTGTTTGCGTTTGTCTTTTTATTTGTGTTTGTGTTATGTTTGCGTTTTTTGTGTGTTTTGGTTGGACAATGCCGGGTATATGCTGATTGTGATTACTAAACACACATGTCATGGTCCTTTACAAATCTCCTGTTTCATTTTTTTTTATCTCACAATCGAATTCATCTACCACAGTGCAGTTTCTTAAGCATGTCAATATTTCCAAGTTTTATTTTTCTTCGCCTATTTTATTGCTCTTATATCAATGCCCCGAGATTATCATGAAAAGAGATAATATTCGTTCATTTTGTATGTTGATGTTCGAATATATCTGAAATTTCACATGTAAGTAAAAGATCTAATTTTCTACCTTCTGTCGAATTTTGAGTAATTTCCGTTGACCGGAAGTAGTAATTTTCACTCTTTCCGATTTCTCAAAAAAACGCATGTGAATTTATAAAGTACTAATAATATTCCTCACTATTATACACAGTGTTTCTTCCAGACTTTTTTCTCCGGGGGGGGGGGGGGGGGCACTTGAAATTTTCGGGGGGCGGTAGACTTTCTTCGGGGGGGGGGCGGACACTGTTAAAAGTATATATTTTCTATATTTTCGGGGGGGGGGGGGGGGCTTTATTCGGCGTTCGCTTGGGGCGCAATTCTTTTTTCAAGTATTTAAAATGGATTAAAAATCATAACTATATCCCGAGTTCCCATCCCCCGTTGTTTTATATAAGAATATTCGAGAAAGTTTAGGGGAAATCACTCCAGGTTTATTAGATGTAGTATTCGTAAAAATCAATCACACTATCTTAACAAAAGCAACTCAATTAGCACCCGACTCTAAGGTCTTTAACTCAGAAAGTCTTATCCCTCCTCATACAATAGTTATCTGAGTGTTAGTGGGTATCAAGCAAATAAATATAGGCCTTTGTTTACAAGGGTATGTTTTATTCTTAAGCAAGATAAACTAATAAGATATGAAATAAATGAAGACTATCAGTGTACACATTCAGCTTGTTACAATAGAATGAACACACTCGTAAAATCATAAGCCGCTATTTAGTTGTTTTATTTTCTACTTTTCATTAATTCATTATTTGTGAATTCGACTGTACCAATGCTGCCACTGAATATATTTGCTTTAAAACGTTATGGACGATAACCCCCACCCCATCATTTCCCCAAGCCCTACCCCTCCCCCACCGTGAAAGCAGCCTTCCTCTTAGTCACCTCCCCTAAGTTTAAAATCGTTTCAAACTAAATTATCTGCCCCTAATAGCCGTCACTAAACCCGGCTCTACGATTGTAAACATTTAGCGTGAACCACAGCTCACCAGACCATGTAGGAGTGGGGGTGATAGGGAGCGCGCTTACAGCTTGGTGTTTTCTAGGGTCTCCAAGAAGAGAATTATATATATAGATATTGATAAGATTTGGACGCCTCACTGTCTACTTGGTGAATTTAATAAACCACTGTTCAATTAATAATTTCCACCTTTGGCTTATAATGTTTAAGACAGCTTAGATACATCTTTATTTTACATTTTAAATTGACCTAATGGCCTAATAATATAATACAAATATAACGGAATACGAAAGCTGAGAAAGGTAGTATCGATATCGCTAATACTTTGGCCTACGGGGTCTATTTTGTTAGTCGGGTTTTTCAGCTTGTCTTGTGAACGTCTGAAGAAGAAAGTAAAACCATTTGTGAAAATAACATTAAAAATGTACCGACTCACACTAAATTCAAATTAAGTTTGAATGTTTTCCTATTAATTGATCTAAAAAACAACGGATATAAACAAAACATTAGCGATACCGCTTTTCTCGATTTTTAGATTTAAGCCTCCACTATAATGCATTACCAGAAAGATTATCTTCGTAGTTACAAAATTTAACTAAAAATCGTATAGTCTTACTCAAATCGAACCTAGTGTCATTATTTTTAGTTTTAAATCATGCTATATATAACTTAATTTCAACTTTGTGTTGAGTTATCGTATACCTAATTCAATCATTAGTAGCAAGTAGTACAGGTCGCAACATTTTAGCTAAACTCATTAAATTTTTACTATTTTAAAAAGGTTAATTTATTATCTTTGAATCTACTCGTTTACTAGTTTAATTATTAATATTCTTTAAGAAAAAAATGTATAAAAATTGGTGACATAATTCCTATAAAACTAAGGAACATGAAAATGCGGTATCGATACCGAGACATTTTGCATAGTCTGCTAAACGGATAAACCTAAAATAAATATGCTAGTTAGAATTTCTAACTAGCATATTTATTTTAGGTTTAGAAAGTTTAATAAATAGTGAGGATAATCCCACTAAACAGAGAGTTAGTCTGAATGTTTTACTATTTCAATAAGTAAATTTTTGAAAAATCACTTTTTAAACTCAATATGAGATTAACAAAAACATGTAAAAAGTTGGAATAAAAATTATACGGCGGTAACGGTCAATAACCGCTGCCAATAAGGAGGGCATATATAATTGGAATCATAATTGCGCTCTATCGTTTTTTTTAAAACAGTTAACATAGCAATGCGAACGACTACATTTGAATTAGATTTTTTAATGCACGAAAGGATTAGAGCCTGTGACGTCATATTTTATTTACTTGTGCAACTAGCTATGATGATAGTCTCTCCAACCCCACACCATGGTGTTAAAGTATATCAAAATGTCTTGTTTCCCTTGCACTTCCATGAACAACTTGATTTCATCTTTTAATTAAAATAAACCGAGAGTGATCTCCACTAAACTTTCTCGAATATTCTTACATAAAACAACAGGGATGTAGACATGATTTTTAATCCATTTTTAATTACTTAAACTTTTTAAAATAAAATAGAATCTCGTAGAAAAAAGAATTGCACACCGAGTGAACGCAATACAAAATATGTATAATAGTGCGGAATATTATTAGTACTTTATAAATTCAGAAATCGGAAACAGCGAAAATTATTACTTCCGTTCAACAGAAATTACTCAAAATTTGACAGAAGGCATAGAATTTGATCTTATACTTACTTGTGAAATTTCATTTATCTATCTGAAATAGTTTTTTCAACTCAGGGAGGTTTAATCTCGATTTTTTTTGCACGATTACAAGACTTTCTATATACTTCGTTTATACGAGAAAGTAAAAACACGATTCACAATATTTCCTTATGACAGCCAGCGTACTGCAGTGAAGAAAAGCCAAACTTCGTGATCTTATTCATGTCTTGGCACAGTTCTTTAAACAGACAAGTGTTTAGGGCTACAGATTTAATATAATTTACGACTTTTATTTGCAATGGGGTATACAGGTGAATCATGCATTAGATTCCCCTTGGTTAGGGAGCTAAATATATTACTGTTATCTGAAAGCCCGATTTTGACCCTGTAATAGATTGAAATAATTGTGAGGTCAAGGGAACTCACTCTTCTGTATTAGTATTATATTTATATTGTTATCTTGAGTGATGTCCCTTACATGTTGTTATGTATATAAGTCTCTCGCCACTTCCGTCTAACCCTCTCTTGGCTTCATGGCGTCTGTACATAATAAAGACTGTTATATACAACCACAGGCTTCTGTCGTCAATCTATTATAACTGGCGACGAAGGATAAACATCGACTAGAAAGAGCACCTACTTACGCAAAAAAGAGGTTTGCTAGAGCTTATTAGCTAATTATTTCTAGAATTATGGCGCTGTATGGCCAAATAAAAGAATTTGATGCGAATGATGAAATCATTCAAGATTACCTAGAGAGGTTAAGCTTTTACCTAGAAGCTAACGACGTGACGATAGAAGCCAAAAAGAGAGCTGTTTTGTTAACAGTCATAGGGCCTCAACAATTCAGGCTACTAAAGGACTTATGCGCACCAGCTAGTCCAGATACCAAGAGCTTTAACGAGCTGAGCAAATTGCTAACAGACCACCATGCGCCTGTACCATCAAAGTTTCTATGTCGAGCTAGATTTGACAGTAGGACTCGTCAACCAAACGAGTCAATATCAGAATATGTTGCTGCTTTACGTCATTTAAGTAGATTTTGTGAATTCGGCGATACGCTGTATGACAGACTGTGTGAAAAGTTTGTGACAGGTGTAAACAGCCCTGATATTCAAAGAAAGTTGCTGCTCGAGTCAGATCTAACATTAGAAAAAGCAATACAACTAGCAACTTCAATCCAGCAGTCATCAGATGCGGCGAGATCTTTAGCACCCTCAGAGATCCATGCAGTAAACAGCAGGTTAGTCAATAAACATCAACCCCAACAGAGCATTCCAACTTATGCTAAACACCCTGCTCGTTCAAATCCTAGATCTAAATCTAGTAATAATTATCAAATATGTCATCGATGCAAAGGTCCCCATGCATCTCATCGGTGCAAGTTCAAGTTTGCAACTTGTTATAAGTGCGGTAAGCAAGGTCACATTGCTAAGGCCTGCTTTGCAAAGTCTTCGTCTGTTGCTAAATCTAGCCAGTCAAGACAGTACCGCAACCAAAGGCAGCACTATGTTAACTCTCACCAAGACTACCTAACCCAACCAATGAACCACTCTACCAGTGAAAATGCTCAAACTGATTCGCAGCCGGATTTCAGCCTGTTCTCTGTGAAATCAATAAGTCATGCTCCCATCAATGTACAAGTTAATATCAACGGTAAGAGCATCAGCTTCCAACTTGACACTGGAGCATCTCTAACAGTCATCACAAAGAAAGATTTTGTCGCTGTCACAGGAGGATCAGTGTCTCTACAGCCGTGTCACAAGTGTCTAACAACATACACTGGTGACAATGTTCCGGTAATAGGAGAGTGTATGGTTCATGTAAGTTATAATGGTCAAAGTGTTAAACTTCCTCTTCTTGTGGTTGAAGGAAATGGACCGCCATTACTAGGTAGGAACTGGTTAAGTGATCTTAAGTTAAATTGGGAGAGTATTTGTTCATTGAAGAATGTAAAAGAATCTAGTCTTACTTCACTAGATAAAGTTTTATCTGAAAATAAAAGTGTTTTTGGTAACTCTGGATTACTAAATGATAGAACAGTGAAGTTAAGCATTAAAGACACAAATCCAAGATACTGCAAAGCTAGAGTTCCACCTTATGCAATGAGGAATAAAATTGAAAATGAGCTAAGTAGATTGGAATCTAATGGCATTATAAAGAAGGTAGACTATTCCGATTGGGCGACACCCATTGTGCCAGTGTTAAAGAAGGATGGTTCTATAAGAATTTGTGGAGATTATAAAACTACACTGAATAAGCAAATAGAGCTAAATAGGTACCCTATACCTAACATTGAGGAAATTTCTTTGAATTTGGCAGGAGGAGACAAATTCACTGAATTAGACTTTAGTCATGCTTACACTCAACTAGAACTGCATCCAGATTCAAAAGTCTATACGACAATAAACACACATAAAGGACTCTACCAATATGAAAGACTATGTTTTGGCATATCATCTAGCCCTGGAATTTTCCAAGCTGTCATGGACAGTATTTTTAAGGACATTCCAAATGTTTGTGTTTACTTTGACAATGTGTACATAACTGGTAAGAATGACACTGAACATCTTAAAACACTTGATAAAGTATTAAAAATTGTTGGTGAAAAAGGTTTAAAGATAAACAAAGATAAATGTCAATTCATGTTGACAGAAATTAGTTTTCTTGGTTATATATTGAGCAAACAAGGCATCAGACCTCAACCTGAGAAAACAAAAGCCATTAAAGAAGCACCCAAACCTGAAAATACCCAACAACTAAGAGCTTTTTTGGGCTTGATAAATTACTATGCAAAGTTCATAGGAAATCTGTCTGGTAAACTATCACCACTGTACAAGCTGCTACAGAAAAATGCAACTTGGCACTGGGGTAAACAACAAGAAGCTGCTTTTAACACAGCAAAAGAGGCTTTGTCTGCTGACACCTTACTAACTCACTATGACCCAGGAAAAAGACTTATATTAACATGTGATGCTTCACCAGATGGTGTAGGAGCAGTCTTGTCCCACATGGATGAGAAGGGTGACAGACCCATTGCTTTTGCCAGTAGATCTTTGAACCAGGCTGAGAAAAATTATTCTCAGTTAGATAGGGAAGGCTTAGGCATCATTTTTGGTGTTAAGAAATTTCATAAGTTTCTGTTTGGTAGGAAGTTCACCATCTTTACAGATCATAAACCATTGCTAGGTTTATTTGGAGAAAACAAAACCCTACCTGAGCATGCCTCACCAAGAATTCAAAGATGGGCTATCACACTAACTGCATACAATTATGAATTGAAATACAGACCTGGATCTGAGAATAGTGCAGATAGTCTTAGTAGATTACCTTTAAAAAACCAAAGCCTGAGCTATGTACCAGAAGATGTATTTGTTCTCTTCACCATCATGGATAACTCCAATATAAATGTGAATGATATTAAGAGAGAAACACAAAAAGATGAGTGCTTAATAAAAGTATATGAGTACTGTAAGAATGGTTGGCCTGAAGAGTCTGTGAATGATGACTTAAGGCCATATTAAATAAGAAATAAAAACCCTTTGTGAAGATAATACAAAAGATGGAGAAGATGCAGTCCATTATCAGTTAGAGTTGCCTAAACAAAGTACTTGTAATTTAATAAATGATTATGGTGATATGGCAATTTCAAATGTTTTAAAGAGAATACATTAGTAAGAAGGAATGTGATCATCAAACAACTTTGCTAACATCATTAGCACTTACAGAAACTAAAAGGGTAACATCAAAAGAAGAAAAAGATTTTTGCAATTTAATACACCCATTTCAAATACTGGATCACAGTTGCAAAGTGATATGGTCCAGAATATTACTCATAAACAGTATTTTTGGTTACCAGGAAAGCACTATCAGATTACCTGAGAAAATTGATCAATCAAAGAAATCTATGTCAGTTAAGGATCTGAATAACGGCATAATACTTCCAGATGCCAATTCAAAAATAGTTCCATTAAATCATGACAACTCATGCATTGAAAGAGAATTTGGTATTGATGAGAATGTGTATCTAAGAAATTATGGGAGAAAGGAAAAATGGATACCAGGTCAAATTGTTCAAGGTACAGGACCTGTGCCTTATAAAGTTAAAAATAACTTGTGCAGATAATAAGTGTGAATCTATCAATCCCACCAAATCTGAACAGTTCACACCAACTCAGTTTGTTTCACAACCAAGTTCTGTTGACATGAGTGAACCAAGTTGTCTGGAGTCAGAAAATGTAAATTCTGGAGTTAATGATTTAAATCCTAGACCTCCTGAGATAGAGAATCCAGATGGTCAGAATATTGAGTCACCAATTCAAAAGCCACTGAGAAGGTCAAGCAGGACAATCAAAGTCCCAAATAAGTTAGACCTATGATTTTAAAGGTCAAAAGGACTTTGACATTATTGTTTTGTATTTTAATTATGTTGTGACATATTGTGCATTGTTTGTAAGGATGTAATCTACCATAATGTTCATGTTACAATATAATTGGTGATTTTAGGATACTATCAATTGTTCTATTGAGAGATGTGTTATTGTGTTCTAAGGGTAAAGGGATGTAATAGATTGAAATAATTGTGAGGTCAAGGGAACTCACTCTTCTGTATTAGTATTATATTTATATTGTTATCTTGAGTGATGTCCCTTACATGTTGTTATGTATATAAGTCTCTCGCCACTTCCGTCTAACCCTCTCTTGGCTTCATGGCGTCTGTACATAATAAAGACTGTTATATACAACCACAGGCTTCTGTCGTCAATCTATTATAGACCCAAACATAGATGGCGCACTATCCGTACAAACCCCAACAGCCGTTTTCCCATTTTAATAATCCAGTTTCAAAAAGCGTATTTATTTTCTCCATAATATCTTCACAAAATAGCAACTCTTCTTTTGTTATCTTCTGAAAGAATTTATTTCACAAAGACAATAAACTGCGAATACGAACTCACGTCTGTTGCTTCGTTAACTTGAAAAACAAACAATGGCGAAAGCTTAATTTCATTCAAAATTTGTTCTTTAAACATCTACGGACATGTCTGCTATAATCCGCTGAATAGTATTACTAGACAGAGATATTTTTTGCGTCTTTACTGCACTGGAATCCCCAAGAATTAATTACACCATCTTTAACATGCAGGGTTTGATGAGATTTTCTCCTATTATGTTGTTTTTCTAATGTGACTTCATATGATGATTGCATTAATGCTGCGTTTCATTGGAGAAAACTTCCTGTTCTATTAAGTCTGACGTTTACAACTAGCTTCATGCCGACGAAAGAACTCCATATCTTTTTTGGTGTTTGCTGAAAGACTCACATCAAAATGACGTTTAAGTTTTCGAAGGTTTCATAAACTCATGGCTGAGAACAATTTTGCACAGTACGCATTGTTTTCTCTATTTGATTTCCTGTAAAACCGACAAAGATAGTCTTCTAAATATTTGGTTTTTGTTTTCATTTCTAGGGTAGTCTACAAGTTCGTGACCCCCCCCCTCACAGAAAGCCCTTCGCGACCCCCATCTGGGGGTTTCGCGACCCTCAGTTTGGGAACCCATGTTCAAGAGCGTTCCTGAATGACAGAGTGACAGAATAGCACTATTGTTATAGAACTAGCTGCATAACCGTGCTCTGCCACGATGAATCTTTTTTGAATGTACCAACTTGGGAACAGAGCAAAACTAAAAACAAACACAAAAGAAAACGCATAACAAACACAAACTCAATCACAATGCAAACACAAATGCAAACAAACAAACAAACAAACGAAAACACAACATAAACTAAACGCAAACAATTACGCATAATATAAACTTAAATGCTAACGTAAAGGCATATTGCTCACAGTCTAGTCCTTGGCATCTTATCGCAATCTGCCGGGCGCCGGCGGGACCTCCTGATTCAACTAAATGTGAGCGGCTGGAGTGTATTATTATTATTTGTAACTTAGAAGGCGAATGTATCGTTTCGTTTCAGGGCGTAAATTGTTCGTAGTTTTTAGTTGTGTAGTCCCGTATTATGGCGCCGCTGTCTCACTGTTTATGTCCCTGTTTATAGCTAGTTTGTATATATTTCGTTTATATTGTTGTCATTGTTTATATTAAGTGTCTTTTTATATAATTCTGTTGCATGTTTCGTGGCGTTTGGTTTGTTATCCGTGAATTAGGGACTATTTGTTTACGTGTAGTGTGTGAGGTGTGTGGAAGTCCATTTTCGGCTGGTTCGAGTCTGTCTTTTGGTGTGTGGACAGGGAGGGACATTCAGCGGGAATGTCGAGGCCTGTGTGTGAAGTGTTTCTGTAACACATTTATATGGTGTATGGACGGTGGTCCGAAATTGGGTGTTTTGTTTCGTCGAGTTCTGCTTGTATTGTATGTCTTGAGTGTTTTGTTTTGTCTAGATCTAGATTCTAGTTTTTTTTATAACTTTTGCTTCCATATTCTGTTAAATAAATTTTATATTATTGTTAAAGCTTTTTTGTTTTCATTATTTAGACTAAGGTTAGGTTATTAACCAGTCTGGGTTACCGGACTTGCACTGACCGGACAGTAGTAGATAAGCCTAGGGAAGAGTATAGTATATTTTAGGTATCCCCCCCTAGTAGGGCTTACATAAATAAACAACTATAATACCCCAACTTATCCATAGTCAATTGCACTCACTTAAAAGAACGTAGGCACCATAGCGCTCACGGGGAGGCAACCAGAAATTGAGCATAGAAATAATTATCATTAAAATAAAAAAAAAACCCACGTTTTCTGATTGAACTAAAAAGTAGAAAATAAATGCTATACATCACAATAATGCAAGCGATCACTCTACTATAAGCCATCGCAAACTGCGTGCGCATTATGACAAAAAATGAAAATCGTGGGGCGCCGAAGTATTAGAAACTGTAAGAAAATCAAGGCGCCCCACGTTTTTCATTCAGAAAACGTGGGTTTAAAAAAAATGTAATGATAATTATTTTCTACTTTTTAGTCTTTGTCTGTTTGATTGCATTCAAATCTTGCTATCGATTTTATCTTCTCGCATTCACTTTTTTTTTGGGTAAACGAAGACAAACACTCACAAAGGACGAACACAAAGATAAAAGGGACTTATCGGTGACAAACTTCTAGCACAGTCTTTTGCGCAAGCTCAGGGGGAAGGTATCCCTTAGAAGCAAGCATGTGATATTTTGTCACCTGATTAGGATAGCACTGCTTATGACAAATATCACAAGTTATATTGCAAAAAGTGTTTATCATGTCGAAAAATGTTTTCATTGCTGCCGAACGTTGGGCGTAAGCAGTGCGTCGACGTTGCAATTCTGCTTCATGCCTCTCTTTGTCTTGACGAGCAGTAACATGACGCTTTCTGTCTTTTGCTTGGCGAGAGACCCTTTCTTCTTCGGTCTCAATCGCAAGTGCAGCAGCAGTTCGTTCTTTCTGCTTAGCAAGACGAAAGATCCTTTCTTGTTCTGTCTCCATCGCTAAAGCAGCAGCTTTTCGGTTTCGATCTTTTTCAAGCTTCTTTTGATACTCACTTTCTTCCATAATTTTTGGTCGTTTAGGAGGATTTTCCAATCTGTATCCTGCATTGCGCTTCTCCTGATACTTCTGGCGTGCCTTTTCCAATCGACGTTTCTTCTGTGTTGTCGTTTCTTTCACCATTTTGCCCTCGCGTGCAAAACATTCGACCATCAACATTCTACTTCCGGATCAGTCAGATTTGCATAGGTTTGTACACAAACACCGCGTGACCACTACTCAGCCAATCGCGTGCTCGCTCCTTCATGATTTTTTTCATTTGTTTTTCAGTAAGCTAAAAGAGGGAAAGTACCGAACCTTGTTTTTATCAAATTACAATTACTAGGTTATGTCCATTTTTTGTACAAATCATTAGGATTCTAAAATGATCAATAAAATTTTTCCATGGATCAATTTAGTAATAATAATAATTGAATATTGTATTGTCATCGGAAACAAAGCTTCCCTGAAAATTTCAGCGCGCTAGCTAACTGGGAAGTGCCCGAAATTTCGATCGCAAGATTTGATGGAAAAACAGACGCGAAAGCAAGTTAAAGAAAACGTGGGAAAAAGTGCAGAGAAAAGGAAGAATAGGAAAATGTGCACCACAACCAGAAAAGCACAAAGAGAAAAAAGCGCAAATAGAAAAATGCGCACACAGAAAAAAGCGGAGACAGAGAAAAGCGCGAACAGAAAAATGTACAACCAGAAAAAAGTGCAAACAGAATAATGCGAACACAGAAAAAAAGGACACAGAAAAAAAGCGCAACCAGAAAAAAGCGCACAAAGAAAAATGAAAATACATTGACATATGTTACATCTCTAGCGTTAGCCTTAATTAGTGCGTTGGGCTTGTATGAAAACTCACTTCGAACTAAGTCAATTACGTGCTATTTATTTTAACATGACAAGGTAAGCGTCACCCAACCAAAACATGTACTGAACAGCATAATGGACAGCATGTAGCTGTAGAAGAACTATGGTTGTTTACATTATTTTGCTTTCGTCCGATAAACATTTTCAGAAAAAGACTTTTAAAAACCTTCCATAACCTTTTCATAAAGAAACAAAGAGAGATGAAGTTTTTTTTATAACATCAGGCTTTGACTCAGATGTACTCCAATGGCGTCTTCGTTATTAAACTGATTAACTATTTGATGTAGGGCTCAGTTGGCTTAATGAACTAACCTTACGCCAAACCAGTTTGAAATGTCGAGTTTTGTAACACTGCTACTAAGCTTACTTACTCACTTAATCCTCATCAATCCCTGTGGAGTATAGGGCAACAACAAATCTCCGCCATTCCACTCTGTCTTGGGCGAGCCACTTTAATTCATGCCAGGTCTTGCCAGTAGCCCGAACTTCTTCTTCCATCTCTCTCCTCCATGTTCCCAGTGGTCTTCCTCTCTTTCGCTTTCCAGGCGAAGTCCACTTCAGCGCCATGTTGGGGAGTCTTCTTTTGCTTAAGCGTAGGGCATGGTCCAGCCATCTCCATCTCCTGTCCTTCGTCGCATTTCCATGTTCGGGACTTTGTCGACCTACTTTATTCTGAGGATACGTTGGAGGGATCTTCTTTCAAAGCCTCTGAGTCGGCTCTTTCCTTTCTTATTTAGTTTCCGTGACTCTGCAGCATAGAGGAGTACAGAACGTACATTAGACTTGTAGATCCTTATTTTAGTTCTATGCTGCAGTGAGGATGATTTCCAGATCTTAGCAAGTCTGTTGAAAGCTCGTGCTGTCATTGCTATTCTAGTGGCTATTTCTTTCTCCATGCTGCCATTTGCTGATATATAGATGCCGAGGTACTTAAAGTCTTCGACCTCTTCAAGCTCTACTCCATTTGCAAAAGTCTTAAGAACACTTTTACTTTCATTAGCTTGGTTTTCCCGGAGATATTCTTTAGCCCAACGCTTTTAGCAATTTGCTCTATTTTTTGTGTGCTTGGATGTCTTTTTGGGCATATGAGAGTAAAGCCAAGTCATCAGCAAAGTCACAGTCCTACAGGTGGTTGGTAAGTTCCCAAACAATTCCTCTTGGCTTATCCTCAGTGGCTCTTCTCATAATCCAATCTACTACCACCAAAAAGATGACAGGTGAAATGACACAGCCCTGTCTGACTCCTGTTTTTACCTAGAACCAGAGGCGTATCCAGGTTTTCGTTGTAGGGGGAGCGAAAAGAGCAAAAAAAGGCGCCGAATTTTTAACACGTTCTATATACGTGTATTATATATATATATATATATATATATATATATATATATATATATATATATATATATATATATATATTACTAGCACTCTGAAGAATAAGAAAAAAAAACACACAATATAGGCCGACAAAACAAAAATGGTATCAATCTAAACAAACAAAAAAATATACACACACTACAACCAAAAACAATGAACGTAACACAATCTGTTTTGTAATACTTGTAAAAAAAGATCTTACATAATAATTCCTGGGAAATTATTTAAGACAAGTGAAATAGGGGAAATAATCACTCTCTTGATATAAATATGTATATATCTACACATTTAATTATATAAAATGTCAAAACAAATAAATAATTACTTTAGAATATAATGTAATTGTTTAGCACTATTCGTTTTTACAAATGTTTTTGTCTACAATCAGAATTTAATATATCGTCATCATAAATGCTAACGTATTACAGCATAATGAAAGTTTTTAAAATCAGAGTTGGTATAAAAGCACGCTTTTCAATATAATTGAAAAACATTCGGATTAACAGCCTACATTGAATTAATTATTGGTCTTTTTGTTCAGATCAATGGCGTAGCAAGGTCGGGTGTCACCCGGTGCGGCACTTAATGGTGTCACCGCCCCCCCCCCCAAAGGCGTAGCGACTCTTCCCGGCGACAAACTTTCAATTTTCGATTTGCACCCCCCCCTCAAACTTTCGATTTGCACCCCCCTCGAACTTTCGATTTGCACCCTCCCCCCTCAAATTTTTCTCTATATATTTTACTATTTTTTGCCTTGGTGTCACCCCCCTAAATGGTGTCACCCGGTGCGGTCCGCACCCCCGCCCCCCCCTTGCTACGCCTCTGGTTCAGATTATATATTTTTAATTAACTACTGCTTCTTTGTGTTCTTTAAAGATCATTTTTAACATAGTGATAGGTATGGGTTAGATCACTGTATTGATCACACACCTTTTTACTGGTAATTGCAAAAACACTATTCACAGTTTTACGTTTAAAAAGCTAATTTTCTGGCGGCATGTTTCATTCACCACTGTCCGGTCACTTTAGGTCAATTATCCAACCCAGTGTATACCTAGGTGTGACATTAATGTCACTCTACACAATTGTGGTGGTGAGGTGGGGGGGGGGGGGAAGATAACCAACTCAGAGTGAACATAGCGTCAGTTTTTAGATGACTGTTCTAAACATACATATATATTGCACAAATATATATTACTCAAATATATATTACAGAAATAGATTTAAATAAGTAGCAGTGGTATTATGACAATATTTTTTTTTACCGAGGGGTCCATGGGGGAGGGGGTTGTAACTGTTTCATATAATTTGTAATCGTAATCACTATCGCCCAAATTATTCGTAAGCAAATACATTATACAGTTGCCTTAAACTTAACACCCCTCTTGCCAAGTGGTACTACCCGTAGAGGTTTTTTTAAACATTGCAATGCATCGTAATGGTTGTTTTTAGAATGGCAAACTGATGCAGCTGTAAATACGTGTTGTACACGTAGACACTACTAGACTAGTAAAATAATGCTTAATTGCTGCATGAAAAGAAATCTTGTGATTTACATAGATGTGCCGATCAAAAATATTTTTTTAACAAATATCATTTGAGTCGAAAAAGTTTCCAAAAAGGCGCCACTTTGCTGAAAATGGCCAGAGGGGGAGCGGCCGCTCCCCCTGCTCCCCCCCTGCGTACGCTACTGCCTAGAACCATTCACTTTGCTGATTTTCATGTCGCCCACAGAATTGGTTGTCACAGTATATGTCCTTAAGTATGTTTATGACTTTTCCTGGAAAGCCATATAGCTCTAGTATCTTCCATAGTGATGGGTGGTGGATGCTATCGAATGCTTTATCGAAGTCTATGTATTTGATGTAGAGAGACGAATTTCACTCCAGGGACTGTTCCACTATATTGCGCAAGACAAATATTTGGTCATTACATGACCTGTTGTCCCTAAAGCCAGCTTGCTCTTCACGAAGGATCCCATCAATTCCTTTCCTCATTCTTTGTAATAAGACTCTGCAGAAGACTTTTCCTTGTACTTGTACTGACAGAAGGTTAATGCCTCTCCAGTTCACACTAACATTAAGGTCGCCTTTTTTTGGGTAATTTGGTGATGATTCCCCGTTTCCAAGAATCTGGGACTTTTTCTTCATTCCATACTTTATTGAAGATCCCTGATAGAGTTTCTGCACCTATTTTTGGGTCTGCCTTTAGCATCTCCGCAGTGATTCTGTCATCTCCTGGAGCCTTATTGCTTTTTGTTTTCTAAATAGCTTCTATTATTTCTTGTTCTATGATGGGCCCTCTAGACATTTCGAAGTTACTAAGCTAGCAAAATGGAAATGTGCATAATCTATATCATCTGCACAAACACCCACCTAGCTACACATCTACCCACGCACCCACCTAACAACCAACCTATCCACCAACCCACCTACCAACGCGTATATATATATATATATATATATATATATATATATATATATATATATATGAGATAGGTAGGTAGGTGCCTCACAATGAAATAATATTAAGTATACATTATTGTTATGATGTGTGTTTTTATCAGGGTATTTTGGTGCGAATGAATGTTGATGCGCTTTTTTCTGTTGCACATATTTCCGTTGCGCATCTTTCTGGGAACCTAATTATATTACAACAATAACGCCTTCTTGGACCTCCGAGGAATTAGCATTATTCACATGTTTTTTTAATTGAGTGAGTTGGATTTCTTTTTAAATTACATTTCCTGGCATAATTATTAAACAATTAATTTCTTTTTTCGACCCTACTGTTATTAAAATGTATCTAGTTTTTCTAGGAATCTAAACGAAAATATTATTAGACATTGATCCGTTTAATATGTTTTAGAAATGCACGGGTATTTAATATTTTCTTTACATTATGCGAAAAAGTATAAACTGTGCCAAAACTTGTAAGCTGAAATGTGACTTTTTAGATATTGTGTATAGTACAGTTGTCTATTGGACCTGGCGAGACAAGGGGGCAGGTGTACATTATTATGTGAATTTAGCATGTGAAGGGATAGTGTGGCCAGTACTTCCTCAGCCAAAGATGGTGTTTTTGAAAAACAAAAACATGTTGGCTGAGGTGTGACATTTTGAATAAATGTGGGATATATTTTTTGTGACGATGTGTGGCAGTAGGGAGAGGAAGAAAGAAATCTTTAAACAAGCATGACGTCATTTATAAATGACCCGTAAACCCATAGTTATCCAAAGGATAATGGTTAGTCTAGTAGTTATTTAAATATTTGCATAGTTATATATTTAAAAAAATTATGTATGTTCTTCTTTTTAGTGCACTAGTATATAAAACCTAGTTATTAAAACTTTTTTTAGAAGAGTCGTAACACTTTCAGAACCTCCCTTATCCCAATAATACCCCTCCCTCCCGGGTTTTAGCATTCTGACATTGGTTATGGATGACCCTCATGTCTTCAGTAACTTGACCTATCTGATCACAGCAAACAAATGTTACTAATACCACTGTGTTGTGACTTATTTTATCTATATATATAAAGCAAAGCGATAGGGCACTTCCTGGTGCCGCAGGCGCGTCAAATTTGGCAGGATCCTGCCTTGGGTCAATAGAACACTAGGGTCGGTGCCGGTTGGCCGAAAAGTCTACGAAGAGGGGTTCAAAACGGACCTCGACTGATCGGCTATAAATCGAAAAAAAAATTCCCACGTAGGGAACTTTTGAGAACTCTTGTAGATGTACATCGGACACAGGGGTCAGGAAAAAAATTGTGCTACCCTCTGGAAAATTCCGGAAAAATGTTTTAACTTACCAGAGGCCATATTTCTTTATATAAACAGTACCGTTTTGTAAAAAATAAATAAATACAATTATCTGGACGTACAAACCCAATCATAACTCCTGAGGTCGTAGACATACCCGCGTGGGTCACTATAATATAGGCGTTATCTTCGGGAAAATTCCGGAAGACCTTTTACAACTGACCGGTCCGAATTTCCAATATAAACATTGTTAATTTGGTGAAAAACTATGACTTTTTTCAAAAGAGTGTTTTGAAACTTTAACTCTGTACATCATTTTTTCCAATTACCTGGGTAAATGAATCGGCCTTATGGATAAACTATTTTGTGAGGTCGTAGACCGACCATGGATGGTAACAAAAATACGATGATCCCTTCGGAAAAAAAACAAACTATTATGGTAGTTAGATTTGCTCAGAAGCCGTATTTTCTTATATAAGCATAGCAACTGTTTTTTAATACAAAGTAAACAAAGACTACGTCATTCTTTCAAATTTCAAGGTAGGTAACTTTTAAAAAATTATTATTTTTCAAACAACTGTATACTATTTTAAACATAAACAGAAAATGAGGTAGTATAGCATTCGTTTTAGTAAAAAATTAAGTTTCAAATTAAGGTGTGTATTCTAATTAAATGTAAAAATTAATTTTAAGAGTTAATGTAATTTAAATTATGAGTTATATGCCTACTGTTCCGGAAATCTCTGTAGTTCTAATTACCTTTAGAATTATAAATTAGTGGAAATTAGTGTGAAGAGTGGACCAGCAACAAACAGGCCATAGCCTGATACTTTAATGACATATATAGACCTACATGGGTTAACTATTTATAAAAAACTGGTACTTCATGTAATTCTTCCTCCGAATAATATTCATCATTGTTTATATCTTTTAGGAGGTTAATTCCTTTTTCTTTTTCCGATTTTGTTATTTTTTCACCATCAATAACTTTAGAAGATAATTTAGTACCCTTTTTTTCTTTTTTCTTTTTTTTCTCATCTTGTTTTTTCACTTTAACGGTTTTTTCTTTTTCTGTTTTTTTTATTGCTTGGGTTGTAAAATCCTTTTTAATGTTACATCCCGAGTCTTTGCCTTGACGTTTAATACATTTATTTATATTTCCAATTTTGTTAGTAGGCTTTTCATTCTTGTTTCTGTTTTCAGCCCCAGAAGAATCTTGTTCACTTTCAGAGCTACTGGTTGAACTAGAAGAGCTTGAACTGCTTGAACTTGAGCTACTAGTAGATTTTGAGGTTATGTTTTTACTTTTGTCCTGAAAGATAAATTATCAGTTTTTAAACATTTAATGAAAAGACTGATCTCTAAGGCATTGGCTTCAATAGTCTTACAAATGTTTATGCAACTGTACCTTATAAATCACAGTCATGATGTAACACTTCATTAATATAGAAGTACAACAAATAATTGGCATCAAAATAAAAATAAACGTTGACTTTAAAATGAAACAAACTGTTTTCAATTTCTTTTCCAAAACTTTAAGAATAAATTAGATCTTTCTGGAAATTAAGTGCTGCTTGGAAATATGGTGATATTAGAGCCTCTCAATAATGACATCAAATTCCTAGGGATGGAGGGTGTAATATATTGAGAATTGTGAAGTCAAGGGAACTCACTCTTCTTGTATTAGTCTTATATTTATAATGTTGTTTTGGGTGATGTCCCTTGTTTATGTCTGGTGACTTCCTGTTCCTGTTCCGTCATGGTGGCTGAATAAAAGACTAGTTAACAATCAACGTGGCTTCTGCGTCAGTGTATAATAATGGAAACAGCTCAATCTACCTCAATTGGCGACGAGGATAAATCATCCACAGAAAAAGAGCACATGCTTACTTAAAAAGAAGCTTGCTAGAGCATATTGGCTAAGTATTTCTAGGATAATGGCGCTGTATGGCCAAATAAAAGAATTTGATTCGAATGATGAAACCATTCATAATTATCTAGATAGGTTAAGCTTTTACCTTGAAGCTAACGACGTGACGATAGAAGCCAAAAAGAGAGCTGTTTTGTTAACAGTCATAGGGCCTCAACAATTTAGGCTATTAAAGGACTTATGCGCACCAGCTAGTCCAGCTACCAAGAGCTTTAACGAGCTGAGCAAACTGCTAACAGACCACCATGCGCCCGCACCACCCAAGTTCCTGTGTAGAGCCAGATTTGACGGTAGGACTCGTCAACCAAACGAATCAATATCAGAATATGTTGCTGCTTTACGTCATCTAAGTGAATTTTGTGAATTCGGGGACACGCTGTCTGACAGACTATGTGAAAAGTTTGTGATAGGTGTAAACAGCCCTGATGTTCAAAGAAAGTTGTTTCTCGAGTCAGACCTAACATTGGAAAAAGCAATACAACTAGCAACTTCATTCCAGCAGTCATCCGAGGCGGCAAGATCTCTAACGCCCTCAGGGATCCGTGCAGTAGACAGCAGGTTAGTCAACAAACACCAACCCCATCAGAGCATTTCAACTTATGCTAAACAGCCTGCACGTTCAAATCCTAGATCTAAAGCTAGTAATAATTATCAAAAATGTCATCGATGCAACGCTCCCCATGCAATTCATCGATGCAAGTTCAAGTCAGCAACTTGCTATAAGCACAGTAAGCAAGGTCACATTGCCAAGGCCTGCTTTGCAAAGTCTTCGTCTGTTGCTAAATCTAGCCAGTCAAGACAGTACCGCAACCAAAGGCAGCACTATGTTAACTGTCACCAAGACAACCTAACCCAACCAATGAACCACTCTACCAGTGAAAATGCTCAAACTGATTCGCAGCCGGAGTTCAACCTGTTCTCTGTGAAATCAATAAGTCATGCTCCCATTAACGTACCAGTTTATATCAACGGTAAGAGCATCATCTTCCAACTTGACACTGGAGCATCTCTAACTGTCATCACAAAGAAGGACTTTGACGCTGTCACAGGAGGATCAGTGCCCCTACAACCATGTCACAAGTGCCTAACAACATACACAGGTGACAATGTTCCGGTGATAGGAGAGTGTATGGTTCATGTAAGCTATAATGGTCAAAGTGTTAAACTTCCTCTTCTTGTGGTTGAAGGAAATGGACCACCATTACTAGGTAGGAACTGGTTAGTTGATCTTAAGTTAGACTGGGGGAGTATTTTTCAGTGAACAAAGCAAGAGAATCTAGTTTTACTTCAATATATAAAGTTATATCTGAAAATGAAGGTGTCTTTGGTAGTTCAGGATTACTAAATGATAGGACAGTGAAGATAAGCATTAAAGACACAAATCCAAGATACTGCAAAGCTAGAGTTCCACCTTATGCAATGAGGGATAAAATTGAAAATGAGCTAAGTAGATTGGAATCTAATGGCATCATAAAGAAGGTAGACTATTCCGATTGGGCAACGCCCATTGTGCCAGTGTTAAAGAAGGATGGTTCTGTAAGAATTTGTGGAGACTATAAAGCTACACTGAATAAGCAAATAGAGCTAAATAGGTACCCTATTCCTAACATTGAGGAAATTTCTTTGAATTTAGCAGGAGGAGACAAATTCACTGAAATGGACTTTAGTCATGCTTACACTCAATTAGAACTGCATCCAGATTCGAAAGTCTATACGACAATAAACGCACATAAAGGACTCTACCAATATGAAAGACTATGTTTTGATATATCATCTAGCCCTGGAATTTTCCAGGCTGTCATGGACAGTATTTTTAAGGATATTCCAAATGTTTGTGTTTACTTTGACAATGTGTACATAACTGGTAAGAATGACACTGAACATCTTAAAACACTTGATAAAGTCTTGAAAATAGTTGGTGAAAAAGGTTTAAAGATAAACAAAGATAAATGTCAATTCATGCTGACAGATATTAGTTTTCTTGGTTATATTTTAAGCAAGCAAGGCATCAGACCTCAACCTGAGAAAACAAAAGCCATTAAAGATGCACCCAAACCTGAAAATACCCAACAGTTAAGAGCTTTTTTGGGCTTGATAAATTACTATGCGAAGTTCATAGGGAATCTGTCTGGTAAATTATCACCACTGTACAAGCTGCTGCAGAAAAATGCAACTTGGCACTGGGGTAAACAACAAGATGCTGCTTTTAATGCAGCAAAAGAAGCTTTGTCTTCTGACACCTTACTAACTCACTATGACCCAGGGAAAAGACTTATCTTAACATGTGATGCTTCACCAGAAGGTGTAGGAGTAGTTTTATCACACATAGATGAAAATGGTGACAGACCCATTGCTTTTGCCAGTAGATCTTTGAACCAGGCTGAGAAAAATTATTCTCAGTTAGATAGGGAAGGCTTAGGCATCATTTTTGGTGTTAAGAAATTTCACAAGTTTCTGTTTGGTAGGGAGTTCACCATCTTTACAGATCATAAACCATTGCTAGGGTTGTTTGGGGAAAACAAACCCCTACCTGAGCATGCCTCACCAAGGATTCAAAGATGGGCTATCACACTAGCCGCATACAATTATGAATTGAAATACAAACCTGGATCTGAGAATAGTGCAGATAGTCTTAGTCGTTTACCTTTAAAAAACCAAAGCCTTAGTTATGTACCAGAAGATGTATTTGTTCTTTTCACTATCATGGATAACTCCAATATAAATGTGAATGATGTTAAAAGAGAAACACAAAAAGATGAGTGCTTAATAAAAGTATATGAGTACTGTAAGAATGGTTGGCCTGAAGAGTCTGTGAATGATGACTTAAGGCCATATAAAATAAGAAAAATGAAGATAATATAAAAGATGGAGAAGATGCAGTCCATTATCAGTCAGAGTTGCCTAAACAAAGTATTTGTAACTAGATAAATGATTATGGTGGTATGGCAATTTCAAATGCTTTAAAAGAGAATACATTAAATAAGAAGGAATGTGATCATCAAACAACTTTGCTAACATCATTAGCACTTACAGAAACTAAAAGGGTAACATCAAAAGAAAAAAAAGATTTTTGCCATTTAATACACCCACTTCCTGTCATCTGGTGCTAGGGTCTTGTCGTGGCTTGGCAGCTTGCGTACCCTGAAGACCCCCAGAGCTATACCAGCGGGAGTGTTAACTCCTGGCAGGTTCAACCAAGCTGGGAAGGTCTGCGCGGGTAGGGGTCAGACGAAAGCTAGCACCCTGGTCCTCCAGGTTGGGGGTTGAGCATAAGGTCAGCAACCTTATCTCGTAAAACAACTATCGCTACAGAAACGCAGACAGAGAGAAACAAAGACAGCTCGGACCAGGGGAAAAATGGATCTCCCGATGGAGAATTCATGAAGCCGGGTGGTGAAAGCCAATATGTATTGGAAACTACCAGGTCGACCACCATTATTTCCACTAGGACCACCATCAATATTGGAGCTTGGAATGTCCGCACGAAGTACGAAGCTGGAAAAGCAACCCAAGTAGCAGCAGAAATGAGACGCTATAAAATAGCTATCCTGGGTGTCAGCGAATCAAGGTGGACTGGCTCAGGACAAAAAAGGCTGATATCAGGAGAGCTACTGCTGTACTCAGGTCATGAGGATGAAAATGCACCACATACTCAAGGAGTTGCACTCATGCTATCAAACCAAGCACAAAGGGCTCTCATTGGATGGGAGGCACACTGCCCGCGGATCATAACAGCTACCTTTAAAACTAAAATAAGACGAATAAACATGGACATAATACAGGCCTACGCCCCAACAAATGACAGCAAAGAGGAGGACAAAGACGAATTCTACAACAGGCTAATGACCATTATCCAGAACCGCCCAAGAAGAAACATCCTTATACTCATGGGCGACTTCAATGCTAAGATTGGAAGCGACAACAGAGGATATGAAGAATGTATGGGACAGCAGGGTTTAGGTGAGATGAACGAAAACGGAGAAAGATTTGCTGACTTGTGTGCCACAAATAATTTAGTCATTGGCGGTAGTCTCTTTCATCACAAAAGGATACATAAAGCTACTTGGGTATCACCCGACCTATCTACAGAAAACCAAATAGACCATATATGTATCATAAAAAAGTTCAGGAGATCACTTCAGGATGTACGCGTCAAGAGAGGAGCTGATGTTGCTTCAGACCATCACCTACTGGTAGCTAAAGTAAAACTCAAGCTGAAGAAAATCATGTTGGAAAACAAAAGGAAATACAGGTACAACACAGGCCTGCTAAAGGACCCATCTAAACTCAACGAATTTAAACTTCATATATCCAATAGGTTTCAGGTACTACAAGAACTAATAGAAGAAGAGACGATAGAGGAAACATGGGAAAAAAACAAAAAGTATATTAACATCAACATGCGAAGAAGTGCTAGGCCCTATCAAAAGACAAGCGAAGGAATGGATATCAGCAGATACCATGAAAATTATTGAAGAGAGAAAAAGAAAGAAGGCAACATTAAACAACAGCCGCACACGGGCTACGAAATTAAAAGCACTGGAAGAATACACCGAAACGAACAAAAATGTCAAGAAACACATAAGGAAAGACAAACGGAGCTATTTGGAACTGCTGGCAAGAGAAGCTGAAGAAGCACTGTACCATGGTAATATTAGGGACGTGTACAATACAATTAAGAAGATATCTGGTAAGTACAGTAAGCCAGAGAGGCCAGTGAAAACCAAAGATGGAAAGACAATACCTGATGCGGAAGGACAGATGAAGAGATGGGTAGAACATTTTGAAGAACTACTGAATAGACCAACACCAGAGTGCACGCAAGACATACCACCAGCTGAAAGTGACCTCCCTATAGACTGCAACCCACCTTCAAAAGAAGAGATACATAGAGCTATAAAGCAGCTGAAAAATTGGAAGGCTCCAGGAATAGATGGTATACCGGCAGAAGCACTGACAGCAGATATAGAAACTAGCACCACACTACTATACACACTCTTCAAGAAAATCTGGGAAGATGAACAAATACCAGAGGAGTGGAAGGAGGGACTACTCATAAAGCTTCCAAAGAAAGACGATCTTAGTGCATACTCTAACTACAGAGGGATAACACTTTTGTCCATCCCAGGCAAAGTCTTCAACAGAATATTATTAAACAGAATGAAGGAAGCCATAGATCCCCAGATTCGAGATCAGCAGGCGGGCTTTAGGAAGGAAAGGTCATGCATAGACCAAATTGCTACCCTGCGCATCATCATTGAACAGACCCAAGAGTGGAACTCATCTCTCTATATTAATTTCATAGACTATGAGAAGGCCTTTGATAGCCTGGATAGGCAGTCAATGTGGAAATTGTTGAGACACTACGGGGTGCCACAGAAAATAGTCAACATTATTATGTCTTCATATGAAGGTCTCAAATGCAGAGTAGTGCATGGCCAACAGACTACAGAGGCCTTCCCAGTACGGACCGGAGTAAGGCAGGGTTGCCTACTTTCACCATTCCTGTTCCTACTGGCCATAGACTGGGTTATGAAGATGTCAACAGAGAAAACGCGAAACGGTATACAGTGGACATTGTGGAGCCAGCTGGATGACCTGGACTTTGCTGACGACCTGGCCCTCCTTTCTCACACACAACAGCAAATGCAGGATAAAACCAACAGGGTTGCAAATTTTTCTACAAGCCTGGGTCTGAACATCCACAGAGGGAAAAGTAAAGTTCTCAAAGTCAATGCATCAAACAACAACCCTATAACACTGGCAGAAGAAGCCCTAGAAGAAGTGGATAGATTCACCTACCTTGGAAGTATTGTTGATAAGCAGGGTGGGACAAAAGCAGACATAAAAATAAGGACGGGTAAGGCAAGAGCAGTTTTCAACCAACTAAAAAATGTTTGGGGTTCGGGAGATTTAACCCTTAGAATAAAAATCCGGATCTTCAACACACTAGTAAAACCTGTTTTACTCTATGGAGCCGAGACATGGAGAATAACTGCTATAAATAAGAAGAAAATACAATCATTTATAAACGCATGTCTCAGAAAGATCCTGCGAATTCGCTAGCCTAAAACCATCAGAAATGATGTTCTATGGCAACGGACAAATCAACTGCCAGTGGAAGTAGAGATCCTCCAGAGAAAATGGAAATGGATTGGCCACACACTCAGGAAGCCTGTATCCAGCATAACAAGACAGGCCCTCACCTGGAATCCACAAGGCAGGAGGAAGAGAGGCAGACCAAGAAAGACCTGGAGACGTGACCTGGAAGAAGACACCAAGAAGATTGGATACACCTGGGGACAGTTGGAGAGACTAGCCCTGGACAGAGATGTCTGGAAAGCTCTTGTCAGCGGCCTATGTCCCAGTAGGGACGACAGGCAAACATGAACATGAACACCCACTTCAAATACTGGATCACAGTTGCAAATTGATATGGTCCAGGATATTACTTTTAAACAGTATTTTTGGTTACCAAAAAGCACTATCAGATTACCTGAGAAAATTGATCAATCAAAGAAATCTATGTCAGTTAAGGATCTGAATAATAGTATAATACTTTCAGATGCCAATTCAAAAATAGTTCCATTATATAAAAAAACAAACATCCCAGGATATACCTGTAAAATTAATTAACAAGCCAAATACTTCTGAAACTTCTAAGTATTTGGAAATCAAAAGTAAATACCAAACAGGAATCTAAATGTGACCATGAAAGAGTAAACAGGTTCTTAGCCAAATACCGCACAACTCCTCATATAACAACAACTCACCTTGACCTACTACATCCAACTGTTCAAAGGTCTGTTTCCCAACATCAACATACACAAAAATTAAATCATGGCAAAACATCCATTGAAAGAGAAATTGGAGTTAATGAGAATGTGTATCTGAGAAATTATGGGAGAGGGGAAAAATGGATGCCAGGTCAAATTGTTCAATGTACAGGACCTGTGTCTTATAAAGTAAAAACAAATGATGGACTTATTGTCCGTAGACATGCAGACCAGTCAAAAATAACTTGTGCAGATAATAAGTGTGAATCTATCAATCCCATCAAATCTGATCAGTTCACACCAACTCAGTTTGTTCCACAACCAAGTTCTGTTGATATGAGTGAACCAAGTAGTCTAGAGTCAGAAAATGTAAATTCTGGAATTAATGATTTAGATCCTAGACTTCCTGAGCTAGAGAGTCCAGATGGGAAGAATCTTGAGTCACCAAATCAAAAGCCAATGAGAAGGTCAAACAGGACAATCAAAGTCCCAGATAAGTTAGACCTATGATTTTAAAGGTCAAGAGGACTTTGACATCATTGTTTTGTATTTTAATTATGTTGTGGCATATTATGCATTTGTTTGTAAGGGTGTAATCTACCAAATGATTAAAATCATATAATGTTCATGTTACAATATATTTGGTGATTTTAAGATACAATAATTTGTTCTGTTGAGAGCTGTGTTGTTGTTTACTAAGGGTAAAGGGATGTAATATATTGAGAATTGTGAAGTCAAGGGAACTCACTCTTCTTGTATTAGTCTTATATTTATAATGTTGTTTTGGGTGATGTCCCTTGTTTATGTCTGGTGACTTCCTGTTCCTGTTCCGTCATGGTGGCTGAATAAAAGACTAGTTAACAATCAACGTGGCTTCTGCGTCAGTGTATAATAATGGAAACAGCTCAATCTACCTCAGAGGGGTTCATACTTCTGTACTTTGTACAGTCAATTGAAAACAAAAGTGCGAACAGATCATTGATTAACAGTCTGAATTAGATTATTGCAGAAAAAGGGTTCTTATATTTTTCAAATTGCGAAATTAATAAATAAAAGCTTGTAAAAACATTTTTTTCGTGGATGGGATGGGGGGGGGGGGGGGGGGGGGGAAGGCACAATATAAAAAAGGATTGTTTATTCCTATTAACAATCTCTATAGAATTTTCTTCTTTTGGAGTAGTGTGGGAGGGGTGTAGAAATTATGAGATGGATTTGTGACAACAGGCCTTAGAACTGGTGTCGAGGAGGGGGGTGTTAAACAGACTTAATTCATAGACAGTGATGAGTGAGTAATTGTATAAGGACATTAGTTAGATATTCAATCTAAAAGACAATCTACTCTAACTGAACTGAACGGCTTAGAAACAGTTTCTTTTCAAAAAATACAAAAGCTATGCTACATAGCATTTTTTTAAAGACACGTTGCTATCTTGTAAGTTTTAAATTTCCTTCCATTAAGCGCGAGGTTGAGTCGTTGTTGCTTTTTTAAACACATTACATTCTCCTGTAATTTCAGGTTCGCTTTGGTGCAGGAAACATGTAAGGTAATGCTGCCGATGAAGTGTACCATTGGTTGGGAAGGAATGTTTGGCTTTTTGTGACTATGCTTCACGGTAAAAATATCAGCCAAAGAAGCATGATGCCACTTATGGATGACTCGGGAACCGGACGTTTTCCCGAAAGACACTTACCCGAATGCGACAAATGCCCAAATGGACACTTGCCCGAATGCGAAAAACGTCCGAATGGACACTCGCCCGAATGCGACAAATGCCCGAAATCCACTTGCGCGAAGGCCGTTTGCCAGAAAAATATTAATATTAGATAATAAATAATATTACCAAGTAAACATTCTTTATCAATTCAAGTTTGAAAATAATCGCAATTCTAAGCATAAAAACAGTTTTACACCTCTTTGAGTCGGAAAAACATAATTTCGCAATCTTGTCCGTATGTCTCTCTCTCTCTCTCTCTCTCTCTCTGTGTATGTATGTGTCTGTAAACACGATGACTTGAGTACCGTTACAGCTAGGTAAGGAAATTTCATATATAAGTATAATATTAAATTTGTAGATCTGTATCAACTGTCATCGATTTCCGATAACCGGAAGTGGAACTTTTTCTACTTTGACATTTTCAAAAGCCTATAACTTGAGTATTATTTTATATAGATAAATGAAATGTCACATGTAAGTAAAAGATCTAATTCTTTTCCTTCTGTCAAATTTTGAGTCATTTCTGTTGACCGGAAGTAGTAATTTTCGCTATTTCCGATTTCTCAAAAAACGCATGTGAATTTATAAAGTACTAATAATATTCCGCACTATTATGCACATTTTATTTGGCGTTCACTTTGTGTGCAATTCTTTTTTCTATGAGATTTTATTCTATTTTAATAAGTTTAAGTATTTAAAATGGATTAAAAATCATGTCTATATCTCGAGCAGAGGCGTATCCAGGTTTTCGTTGTAGGGGGAGCGAAAAGAGCAAAAAAAGGCGCCGAATTTTCAACACGTTCTTAATACGTGTATTATATATATATATATATATATATATATATATATATATATATATATATATATATATATATATATATATATATATATATATATATATATGTCATTAATTCTCTATGATGTAAAATAAATTGAAAGTAGCACTCTGAAGAAATATGAAAAAACACGCAATGTTGGCCGACAAAACAAAAATTGTATCAATCTAAACAATATATATATATATATATATATATATATATATATATATATATATATATATATATATATATATATATATATACACTACAACCAAAAACAATGATCGTAACACAATCTGTTTTGTAATTCTTGTAAACAAAATTTCTTACATAATAATTCCTGGGGAATTATTTAAAACAAGGGAAATAGGGGAAATAATCACTCTCTTAATATAAATATGTATATATCTACACATTTACTTATAAATGTCAAAATAAATAAATAATTACTTAAAAATATAATGAAATTGTTTAAGACTATTCGTGTTTACAAAATGATTTTGTCTATAATAAGAATTTAATATATCGTCATCATAAATGCTAAAGTATTACAGCATAATGAAAGTTTTTAAAATCAGAGTTGGTATAAAAGCACGCTTTTCGATATATTAGAAGAACGTTCGGAATAGCAGCCTACAAATATCTAAATATCGGTCTTTCAGTTCAATACACATTTTAATTAACTACTGCTTCCTTGTGTTCTTTACAGATAATTTTGTTTTAACATAGTGATAGGTATGGATTAGATCACTGTATTGATCACACACCTTTTTACTGTTAATTTCAAAAACAATATTCACAGTTTTACGTTTAAAATGCTAATTTTCTGGCGGCATTGTACTATGGTACATCATTACGCGTTCTCTACATGTACTTAACAGATCAGTTCGGGGTGGGTTGGGGGGGGGGGGGGGGGGGGAATGGGTTCAACTTCATTCACCACTGTCCGTTCACTTTAGGTCAATTATCCAACCCAGTGTATACCTAGGTGTGACATTAATGTCGTTCTACACAATTGTGGTGGTGAGGTGTGTGTGTGTGTGTGGGGGGGGGGGGGGGGGGGTGGGGGGGTGGGAGATAACCAACTCAGAGTGAACATAGCGTCAGTTTTTAGATGACTGTTCTAAACATACATATATATTACACAAATATATATTACACAAATATATATTACAGAAATAGATTTAAATAAGTAGCAGTGGTATTATGACAATATTTTTTTTCAGAAGGGTCCATGGGCGTGGGAGGGGGGGGGGTTGTAACTGTTTCATATAATTTGTAATCGTAATCACTATCGCCCAAACTTTTTCTGTATTGCAATTTTTTTTAAATTAATCACACGATTCAAACTGTATATATAAAGCAGTGGCGTAGCGAGGTCGGGTGTCACCCGGTGCGGCACTTAATGGTGTCACCCCCCAGAGGCCCAACGACAAACTTTCAATTTTCGATTTACACCCCCCCCCCCCCTCAAACTTTCGATTTGCACCTCCCCCCTCAAACATCCGATTTGCACCCCGCACCCCCCCCCCCCTCAAACTTTCGATTTGCACCCCCCATCTCTTTAAAGACTATTTAACACTCTAATTAATCACTCTACTAAGTGGAATTATCATTTTTCTCTATATATTTTGCTATTTTTTGCCTTGGTGTCACCCCCCTAAATGGTGTCACCCGGTGCGGTCCGCACCCCCCGCACCCCCCTTGCTACGCCCCTGATATAAAGTAATTATGTGTGAAGTTTTATGTATAACATTTTCTAATTCAATTATTCGTAAGCAAATACATTATACAGTTGCCTTCAACTTAACACCCCTCTTGCCAAGTGGTACTACCGTAGAGGTATTTTAAACATTGCAATACATCGTAATGGTTATTTTTAGAATGGCAAACTGATGCAGCTGTTAATACGTGTTGTAAACGTAGACACTACTAGACTAGAACAATAAAGCTTAATTGCTGCATGAAAAGAAATCTTGTGATTTACATAGATGTGCCGACCAAAAATATTTTTTTTAACAAATATCATTGTTTATAACTTTCAATTTATAAAAAGTTTCCAAAAAGGCGCCACTTTGCTGGAAATGGCCAGAGGGGGAGCGGCCGCTCCCCCTGCTCCCCCCCCCCTGCGTACGCTACTGATCTCGAGTTGCCATCCCCTGTTGTTTCATATAAGAATATTCGAGAAAGTTTAGGGGAGATCACTCTCGGTTTATTAGCTGACGTATTGCGGTGGTTAAATAGTGTTTATAACACGGTGTAGACGGCGCGGCGTCTGGCAACATTGAATAGAGGCGCGTGTTTGTTTGACGTATCTTGTTAAGCTTAACTTGTGGGGTGACTATTTCACAACTGAACGAGGCTCGGTCCAGGCGACGAATTTAAAAAACTTAAGGTAGTCAATTATGTTTTATCTCCATTAAACGCACTTTGTTTAGACAATGTGTTGAAGCGATTACTTAATAGAGAAAGCTTAGATATGTATTTGTTTATCAATATTTCAAATTAAATTGATTACGAATGATTATTTGGTAATATATAATGTTAACATTTTTCGGACAAACGCCTTCGTGCAAGTGGCATTCGGGCATTTGTCGCATTCGGGCAAGTGTCCATTCAGGCTTTTCCCCATTCGGGCAAGTGTCCATTCGGGCAAGTGTCCATTCGGGCATTTGTCGCATTCGGGCACTTGTCCCATTCGGGCATTTGTCGCATTCGGGCAAGTGTCCATTTGGGCATTTGTCGCATTCGGGCAAGTATCCATTCGGGCATTTGTCGCATTCAGGCAAAATTGTCCATACGGGAAATCGGCCTTCAGGCAAACGGCCTTCGGGCAAGTGTCTTTCGGGAATTAGTCGTAGACCCGGATGATTCCTACATTGAAAAATATTTTAACTTTTAAAATATTTCATTATATTAAGTTATAGAATAAAATAAATGAGCCAATTAAGTGAAGCAGATATTTTTTTACGTATTTCTCTATTTTTTTGCTTAAAATAAAATATTAACTTACCAAAGAACTGTTAAAAGACAACATGTCGTCTGAAATGAATGATCCCGTAGTATCCATGTTTTGTAAGTTGTTCTCGTTAATATGTTTCATAATTGCAGCAATTGTTGATTTTCTAATCCTGTTATTGCTAAGATTCATTTTACTCAAACTTCCAAGGTGATTCTGGACAAGGTGCAAGATTGCCTTCAAAAGGAAAAATAAAAACCTCTTGACTAAACTTATTAATGTATTTACTTCCCACTGTTAATCCTTCCTTGTTATTATTATCATAATTATCTTTTTCAGCTTCTAAATTAATATTCATTTTTTTGATAAAAAAGAATAGTGGGGAAACCAAAGACTCCCTGCCCTTAGTTTGATTTTAGCATTTTTGTTTTCTTAAATGAAGCATTTATAATAATTAAAAAAGATTGCCTGCTTGGGCTACAAGTACATTGCAGAATAATAAAACATGTTTCAACGAAATATGACAAAATTAGTGCATTAACATAATTTGTATTTGCACATTTTCTGATTGCGCATTGTTCTGTAAACCAAAATGTCCTATGGTTTAAAAATTGACCTGCTTAACCGCTCAATTTTAACTGTTAAAGGGAGAGATGTCTGGAAGAAACTCTGGGTGCATGCAAAAGATTTGTCAGACATATGAAGGCGAAGTAAATGTTTTAAAAAAAAAAACCCTCTGTTTTTCATATGCTTTGCAATGATTATAGAGGGAAATATGACTGGTCAGCTTTGACCGCTTTAGCAATTAGTCCCAGATATGACATGTTTTTTTCTGGCATTGGTCTGCAACCCCTACAAAAAAAATATAAATATGGTGGGGGCGGGGTCATCGAGCAATTGTTTCTATATATAGTTTATATATGTCAGTCGTGGTTATTTTGTAGCCCTAGGTGAGGACCTACACCTTGAGTATGATCGAATTTTTTCCGTGTTCCATTCGCTAGAACGCCTACGAAATTTGAAGTGTATGCGGCGCCGGCAAGTGCCCAACCAGCATTTGACCACTTTGCTGTATCATTTAATGTATATAGGCCTTAATGTGGGAGCGTGTGTGTGTATGTAGGGTATGTATAACCAGGTTTTTGTACGTATGTCCTGAACTCCTCAATAAAATTTCTAATCACCTGACCAAATGTGTGCCTGTTTGGAATATAATGATAAAATAACCAGAGCTAATTTCATAGCAAACTGGCCATCCCCGAGATCTGTATATGCTAAAGCCTCTGTTCAACGCCAGTATAGAATATTACGATCAACAACTAACACTCAGTATTTTCATCAATACTGTTGTGTACCTCCAAGTATTTATTACTGTTTCAAAGTTTTGATAAACAGAAAAATTGTCATACAGTAACTATGTATTATACATACTTGGCCAGAGTGTTCAGTTAAGCCACATCCCTCCATGTCCAATATTTCTACTGATTGACTGGCTGCCATACCCACTAAAACACAACTTGCACCATAATCACCAAGGGTATTGTAATCCAAAAATAGCCACTTCAGGGAACTGCAGTTGGCTAAACACATGGCAAATTGAGCCCACCCTAGAGCACTTATCCGAGGATTATCACTTAAAGTTAGTTCTGTTATTCCTAAGAAAAAAATTATCAGGATAAAATTACCATAACGCTCTAGGTATATTCAGTAGTGATGTGTATACAAATGTGTCTATGCACCAAAGTTAAATGAATTATTTTTTGGTTGCATAAAATTTTAAAGCGATTTAATTTTTAAAGCTATTTGAGTAGCAACTTTAGAACAATTAATTTGAAAATAAGTTCTAATGAAATTTTTTTCAAAAGTGAACAAAGCGTTTTTATAGTTATTAGTAGTGTATTTACTTTTCTATATTATAAGATATAAATAACTACCAGGTTTGTTATTAGCAGGGAGCATTAAAGAGTAAAGGACATCAATGGACATATCACCAAGCTTGCAGTCACCCACATCTAAGGAAACAATCCCAGGATGATTGCAGAGTGAATGGTGAAGAATATGCATACCAGCATCTCCAATATCACTGCCATGAATACTGTAGGATGAAACATATGATGAGAAGACAAATTACCTCAAATATCCCAGACAAAATAATTTAAATATCAAAAGGACCCAGGACTAAAAATATATATAAAAAAAAAAGATTCCATAGACAAATGACCTCAGACAAAATACAATATATATAAATATAAAATAATACATAGATTATAGATATAAATATATATATATATATACATAATTATGTATGTATATATAAACACACACATATATATATAGGCCTATATATATATATATATATATATATATATATATATATATGAGAGAGATTGACAGACTGATACAAAAATAACGTAGGTTATTAATATGTTATCAAACTTATAATTTCATTAAAGATTTAAAATACAAAATAGGTTACTTACTGAAGTCCAGTCAAAGATTTGTTATTACGTAAGCAACGTGATAATGATTTAATGTGATCTAAAGTTGTCACCATTCCAATACTTAAAGTTAATTGTTGTAACGACTGGCATGAACCAATATTTTTTAAAATATGATCCAAATCCTTACTGCTCAATTTGCATTCCCTAAGGCAAAGCAGCTTTAGTTGATTTTTTTTGCAGAGAATCACAAATATATGCAATTTCGTCTGCAGATAAAGTAACAGCAGTTCTTTGAAATGTTGTTTCAGTAGGGAAAGACATTTGTGTTTTCCAATCAGTTTAAGCTGTAACAGAAAAGAGTAGTGTTGTTAATACATGTATACATATAGTATATTCCAACTTAGTGGCCTCTCTAGGTCGAGTGTCACTCGGTGCAGCACCTCACGGTGTCACTCCAACCCCTCCCCCCCCCCCTCCGTCAAGAAGAAAATTACACACACACAACAGTGGCGTAGCTAGGATTTTCGGGCCCCTATGCAAAAATTATCAGAGGGCCCCTTTGTCAGCCATTTATAGGCTACAAAGGAGTGAACCGAAGAAATCAACTGATACTTCCGATGTACGTTTTTAAATAATATAAAAATTCTGTACATTTAATACATCCTAATAGTTTATGTATACTATATGCCTACAATCCCATTGTTTTGTTTAACTGTTGCAGGCTTAGAGTTAATTTATTTTTGTTTTTCAAGTAACCAGACACAGTAGGGTCACAAGGCGGGGGCAAAGGTGCGGCTAACAAACATTTAGGCGTGACACCATGACGAAACGTTGTAAAATTTACTTAAAAAAATAATATTGTATCCAGCTAAAATAATAAAAGATAAGTCAGAGAGGGGTGACACCCCACCGAAAATACAATGTTGTTGGGTACGATGGGGTGAAAACTTCGGTAAACGCGTTAGGGAACACCCGACCTTGTGACGCCACTATTACATTTATTTTTATAAACTGCTCATAATTTATTTAGATCTTTTTTTCTCATGCTTTTAATTTTTAAAAATGATTAATAAGTTCATTGAGATCTGCTTTAGCTGCTTCTGTATGTTAGATACTTAGGATGGCCAAGTTACTGACCAAAAGGGCATTTCTACAATTTGTTTCATAACAAATTTACAGCATCATAAATGAACAAATAATGAGATTTTAAAAATGCCTTCATATTCATGGACATCAAAATCTCCTTCCTGATCACAGTATAATGTTAAGTATATTTATCTGCAGCTAGCATACCCGTCCGCGTTGCTGCGATGTAGTCCCACATACCGGTGTAATGAAACAATTTGTAAGGTTTTCATCAACGCGTTACCTATTGTATATTTGTAGTCGTGTGACTATTTTTCTAAAACTGAAATAGTTAAAAGGTAAACAACGCCACTGTTATTTTTTTCGGATCTTTTTTGCTGGGGCGTGAGTTCGTCCAAACTACCAGCCAGACGCCCTTGGGCAGAGCCAGCGTTAGGGGGTGGCGAACGGGGCGGTCGCCATAGGCCCCGCGCTTGAAGGGGCCCCGCGCTTCAGCAATGTCATTGTTATCTGAATTAGTTCGTAAACTTAAAAAAAATTGTTGCTGAATTCAATTGGGAAAAACTAAATGGTCGAATGCCGACGTTGTTGATTGTTATAACTGAGGCCACGGTTGATGTTGGTGAGTCCCACCTGAACTGGGACAGGCCGTAATTCGATACAAAAATAGTGTCACACCTACTCTTTGTGTAGGGTACGGTCGCCTGGCATTTGACCTGAGCTGACTGGAGATAGCGGTCGAGAATTAGCCCACGACGTAAAGAGATACCCTATTGTATGCGGACCGATGAAGACGTCCTTTTAGTGAGCAGACGGGATGTCTATAGTAGACAGTTAGTGACCTGATGAACTCTAGTCCTAACTTTCTTGTTGTAGATGTCGTATAATGTCGTATATGTACAGTGTTTCTTCCAGACTTTTTTCTCCGGGGGGGGGGGGGGGGGGGGGAAAGGGACACTTGAAATTTTCGGGGGGGGGGGGGGGGGGCGGTAGACTTTCTTCGGGGGGGGGGGGGGCGGACACTGTTAAAAGTATATATTTTCTCTATAAATTATATAAATTTCATTTCGTTTTCGGGGGGGGGGGGGTACAAGCCCCCCCCCCCCCCCCCCCCCCGAAGAGATGCCTGGAAGAAACTCTATATGTAGGCCTACTTGTCTTGGTGTAACAAAATTAACATTCAGTTGCGTGCAGAGGGGTGGGAGGAGGGCGACGAGGAGGGGGGGGGGCTTAGGATCTATATCAGGCGGCATTAAACAGAGTGATTTATTATTATTTTTTGGAAGAAAGTTAAAACTGTTGTTATGTTGTGTCACCTTAAGGATTCACCCGTTCAATAATTAAGACAATAATGTTTTTGGTTTTAAAATATTGTATGAATTCTAAACAAATTTTAAAGTCTATACTGTTTTGATACATCAGGCCGAGTTCACTGTATTGTAAACTTTATTTTCCTAATTATTCGGCACGTGATTAAATTTTCTTAAGTGATTTGGTATAAATTACATAACTGTTAAATGTGATTTAATATCTTAGCAAAGGAAAAAAAAACTACGAACATATATATATATATATATATATATATATATATATATATATATATATATATATATATATATATATATATATATATATATATATATATATATATAATGGAAAGGCCCCGCGCGGATGGTTGGCCCTAGGCCCCGCGTATTCCTAACGCCGGCTCTGCCCTTGGGCATGCTGTATGAAAGCATTGAGCGTACGTTAATCATTCTCCGTAGTAGTGAGGTTGAACACCTTTCAGCGACCGCCTGAGGGTGTCGCGGGAGTAACGTGTTACACTACCATAAGTAGCCGGATACTACCCCTGTTCGGTTTAATTATCGAACATAGAGGCCTACAGTATGGTACTCATGTGTTTGGTGTCATCCGTAAGCCGGGGGCGCGACTACCGGGGCGCCGGATGATACACCTGTCAGTGGCGTAGCGAGGTCGGGTGTCACCCGGTGCGGCACTTAATGGTGTCACCCCCCCCCAAAAGGCGTAGCGACCCTTCCCGGGGACAAATTTTTGATTTGCACCCCCCCCCCCCCCTCAAACTTTCCATTTGCACCCCCTCAAGTTTTTCTCTATATATTTTGCTATTTTTTGCCTTGGTGTTACCCCCGTAAATGGTGTCACCCGGTGCGGTCCGCACCCCCGCCCCCCCACCTCGCTACGCCTCTGACACCTGTGCAAATTTGATCGCTGCGCCGGACATTCAAATTAACGGACCCCGGGTGCAAAAATAGCCGCTGGGAAACTGAGTGGCAAAACAGCACCGCCTTACTGCCGAGCGCCGCTATCAAATAAATATAATTTAATGCAAGAAACCTTCCCCAGAGTTTCTTTCAGGCACATTTTCAGAAAAATATCTGGGAAAAAACACTGCCTAGAGTATTCTCAAATACTTCCCAAAATTTCTTGGCGATTGGATGAAAACCAAAAACATATAGGGATAGTAGCGCCATATGGGCCCTGTTCGACCCCCCCCCCCCCATCCCCCTTACACACACTGAATGCCAATGCCTGTACAGTAGAGAAGGGACTGGGGGCTTTTTTTGGAACTTTAAATTATCTCTACAGTAGGAAAGAAACCGGATTTCCTTTTTTACTTTCTCGTATATACGAAGTATAGAGAAAGTATTGTAATCGTGCACAAAAATCAATTGAAATTTTAACAATTTTCACCGTATTACACCTCAGTCCTTCATCACATCCGAAGTATAGAGGACTTATTTTAATCGGGCAAAAATTATCAATCCAGATTTATCAAAATTAAGAGGTTTTATGCGTAATCCAGTCTGAAAAACTGGGCTTTGCAATTCTGTCCGTATGTCTGTGTGTGTGTGTGTCTGTCTGTCCGTGTGTAAACACGATAACTTGAGTACCGTTACAGCTAAGTTGATGAAATTTCATATATAAGTATTTTATCAAAATCGTAGATCCGTATCAACTTTTGAGCGATTTCCGATAACCGGAAGTGGTACTTTTTCTACTTTAAATTTTTTAAAAGCCTATAACTTTAGTACTATTTCAGATAGATAAATGAAATTTCACATGTAAGTAAAGGATCTAATTTTCTACCTGGTGTTAAATTTTGAGTAATTTTCATTGACCAGAAGTAGTAATTTACGCTACTTCCGATTTCTCAAAAAACTAATGTAAATTTTTAGAGTACTAATAATATTGCGCACTATTATGCACTTTTTTATTTGGCGTTCAATTGGTGTGCAATTCTTTTGTCTACGAGATTTTATTCTATTTTTAAAACTTTAAGTATTTAAAATGGATTAAAAATCATGTCTATAGCCCGAGTTCCCATCCCCTGTTGTTTTATATAAGAATATTCGAGAAAGTTTAGGGGAGATCACTCCCGGTTTATTTTAAAAATTATTTACATAAAACAAATATTAAATATCCAATTTAATAGTTTTAGTTTTTTTAAAGAAGGAAAAGGGCCCCATTGTGCCTTGGGCCCCTATGCCTTGCATACGCTAGCTTTACGGTAGCTACGCCACTGACACACAAATGTATAAGCCTAAGCTAGACAATAAAGCTACATATGGCACGAAGATTAAAAAAAATTGCTTTCGATAGTGTAGGTCAAATCTCGTCAAAGAGTAAAAGTTGGTCAAGTTTGGGCCGTCTGAAAACTTTCAATATTGATTTGGGCGTAACCAAACTGGACTGCAGTGTGTGTCATTAAAAATGAAATTACACTGTTCCATGATAGCTAAATCAGCCTCCAAAAAAAGGTCACTCAAATTATATTTTTTTATTGTGATGTCATTGCCATCAAGAAGAAGGCTGTACAATAGTAATCTATGTTGCAAGGCTACTTATTATATACTTTTATTTAATTTGACACTCATTTTGTGTCCAATTTCTTCCTGCAATAAGGATAATTAAGGGGATATGCTATTTTAAAAAAAACAAATTTACAATGTCCCATCTGAAAATTTTAAAATATTTTTGCAATGTTTGGCACATAAAAGTAAGTACTATACAGCAAAACAGAGTTTACATTTTTTTTCAGATATAATGGAAACCTGAAATAACATCTGTAATTTTGAAATTGTCTGCATATTGAAAATGCTAAGGCTTTTTACAAGCTTTTATTTAGTTCACTTCCTCGTCAGTCGACAGTCTGTCTGTCGTCAGTCTAGATCGAAACGCAGGAGTGAAAATTCGGACACTTCTACTTGACCGATACGATTCACATTTGGCACGTGGGTCAAGACATGAAGACAATGCAATCTGAAACTAAATTTGACTTAATTGGATGCCTATTTAATTTTTTATGAATTAATTAAAATTTGGACCGAATTAGTAGGCATGCTTATCCAACCACACCACACGCGTCATCACGTTCAATAGCTGCGCCATCACGTTCAATGGCTGCGACATCACGTTCAGTAGGCGCGCAATGGTTTTTAGTCATGTAACTCTATTGTAAATAAAACATGTAAAGTACTGAAAAAAAATTCATAAAAATCGTTTTAATAACAAGCTTTTATGTAATAATCCACTAAAAAGTAGAAAATAAATTATAGACTACTATTTAAATAACTATAAAGAAAAGCGATAAATTATACACCACTATTTAAATTACTATAAAGAAAAGCGTGGGTCTCTTCTCAAATATTAGTAAAGGTATCCAATAGGTACTAAAGTACTAAAGTGACCCACGCTTTTCTTTATAGTAATTTAAATAGTAGAGTACAATTTATTTTCTACTTTTTAGTGCATCATTACATAAAAGCTTGTTATTAAAACGTTTTTTATGAAAAATGTTTATTTATGCATGTAGTAAAGCAATCAATTTACACTGCTTATATTTCAGTATTAACTAAAACTTTTGTATCGACAACTTTTTGTTAGGGCTACTGGTCTGAAATCTACAGGGCCAGAAGGATTGCTCTATATTTAGTATGCGAAAATCTGAACAACAATTGCTAATGTCAGAGGCGTAGCGAGGAGGGCGGGGGGTGCGGACCGCAACGGGTGACACCATTTAGGGGGGTGACAGCAAGGCAAAAAATAGCAAAATATATAGAGAAAAAGTTGAGGGGGGTGCAAATCGAAAGTTTGAGGGGGGGGGGGGGGTGCAAATCGAAAGTTTGAGGGGGGGGGGGGTGCAAATCGAAAGTTTTGAAAGTTTGTCCCCGGGAAGGGTCGCTACGCCTCTGGGGGGGGGGTGACACCATTAAGTGCCGCACCGGGTGACACCCGACCTCGCTACGCCACTGGCTAATGTTTTACCATAAACTTGTTTTTTACAAAAGCCATCGAAATTTCCTCATGAAAAAAGTTTTATTTTATTACTAGCGTGCCCGAAATCAATAAGAAGCGTTTTATCAATGCGTTACCAATCCTGTATACTTAGACGAGTACCTCTTTTTTCTAAAATTGAGTTTAAATATAAATGTAAACAATATAATATTTATCGGGGCACGGGTATACCTACCGCAAGAAAGCCTTGAGTGTACGTTAACCACTAACCGTAATGGTGAGGTAGAACACACTTTGGTGATCGCCCAGGTATCAGGTAGAGGGGCGCTCATGAGAGCCCCCGGATACACTGCCGCATGGGCGCCGCGTACGGTCACTGGCTATTTAAAACTAACGTAAGTGCCCAGGTGCTCACAGGATAACCCTGAACGCCAAATAGCTCCTGAAACAGATTGCATCATTCGCTAAAGTGACAAAAATCAACAGGATTTTTATTTCACACGTAGAAAAAAATTATTTGACGTGTTATAAACATGGAATTGTTTGGAATTTTTATGGACAAAAGGAAACAACCCAATTAATAATCTAACCTTGGTTAATTTATCTGATTATTAAAAAAAAATTATTACAGGGCTCTCAGCGGCCCATGTGAACCTTTTAAATTTAGTTAGGGACTGTAATGCCCCATCTTATCCTTTGTAAATTTCACTGTTTAGAACGAACGTAGGCGCCATTGCGCTCACGGGAAATCCCAGGGCGCTAAATCGAACCCGAGAGGGGCTCTGATGGACACGCCTGGTTGGATATAGTCAACGATTATTGTTGCCCATGGTGTCTTTAGTATAAAGCCTTTTTTTGAAAAAGCGAACGTACGTGCCTTAATGCCCATTTTGCAGTTTTACAGCTGAATATAATGTAACCCCTTACCCGCTATCCAGAACTCCGATTAAAGGATGCCAAGTGCTAACATAGCCGCTTTGGAACTCGGGGCGCTAAATTGTGTATTGACAAAAATCGCACCATGGGGGGGGGGGGGGGGCTCCATATTAAATTTTAATGGCTTTCGGGTGAACGGTGTCGAATCGCATCCGACTTTTATTTTTTTATACCGTACATAGAGAAAAATCGCACCCTCCCGGGGCGCCGCCCTTGCGAAACTAAAAATAAAAGATTGTTTTGCAAAACCGTTCCCTGGAGTGTTCTAATAAACTCCCCAAAGTTTGATGGCGATCGGATGAACGGTGTGAAACCGATATCGACTTTTATTTTAACATACCGTATATAGAGAAAAAAAATCGCGCCCTGCTAGGGCGCCACCCCTGCGAATTTGAAATATTTTGTTCGCAGAAACCTCCTTAGAGGAGCATTCCCAACAATTTCCCAAAGTTTCATGGCGATCGGATAAATGGTGTAGTAATGCATTAAAGACAACAGACAGAGAGACAGAATTATTGCTTTATTTATATATATATATATATATATATATATATATATATATATATATATATATATATATATATATATATATATAAATAAAGCAATAAAGACAACATTAAAGACAACAGACAGAGAGACAGAAATATTGCTTTATATATATATATATATATATATATATATATATATATATATATATATATATATATATATATATATATATATATATAAATAAAGCAATAAAGACAACATTAAAGACAACAGACAGAGAGACAGAAATATTGCTTTATATATATATATATATATATATATATATATATATATATATATATATATATATATATACTTCTAGCGTACCAGTCCCCTCGCGTTGCCGCGGGAATAGAAGAAAGTATGACGAAATATACAAGAAGGGTTTCATCAATGCGGTACCAATCCTATGTACTTAGACGCGTGACCTTGTTTTCTAAAACTGAGTTATTTAATTTTTAAAAAATGCATGCGCTTGGATCATAATTATCGGGACACGGGTTTACCTACACTACCGCATGAAAACCTTGAGTGCACCTTAATCACTTAGCGAACTAATGAGGTTGAACACACAGCATACGGCCCCTGGCAACTTAAAACTAGCATGGGCGCCATTGTGCTGAGAGGATAACCCAGAGTGCCAAAATAGCATCATGTTAACAATGATGCAGATTGTGTCATTCACCAAAGTGACACAAATAAACTGGATTTTTTCTTTAAAACATAAACAAATTATTTGACTTGTTTTAAACATCAGTGTGACTGATGCAATGTGATAGCGTTACTAATGGTCTATTATTAGATGCTCAGTCTCAAATTCTGATTGGATCGTCTAAAAATAGATGCTAATTGCATCATTCGCAAAGTGTTAAAACTGTTTGGATTTTTTACGGACAAAAAGAAACATGCCAGTTAATAGTCTAACCTTGGTTAAATTTTCTGATTATTAAAATAAAACGTATCGCATGGCCCTCAGCGGCCCACGTGAGCCTTTGGGGGCCGAAACTGAAATTTTTGTTCTCAGCCAAATCGGACCCTACCAGGGCGCCGGCGGACACGCCTGATCCAATTTAATGAGCAACTGGAACGCACCATCTTATCCATTGTCTATCACACTGTTTAGACCGAACGTAGTCGCCATAGCGCTCACGGGAAAGACCACCCGCGCTAAATCACATCCTACCGGAGACCTACCGTGCGAAATCCAACCCCTCCCCACCAGAAACCTTTTCGGGAGTATTCATCAACTCCCTAAAGTTTTATGGTACTCGAATAAACGGTGTCAAATCGCATTTGACTTTCATTTTTAATATATCGTATATAGAGAAGAATCGCACCCTCCCGTTGCGCCGTGCTTGCGAAGTTAAAAAGAGATTTTTTTACAAAACCCTACCCTGGAAGGTTCTGATGAACTCACCGAAGTTTGATGGCGATCGGATGAACGGTGTGAAACCGCAATGGACTTTTTTTTATACCGTATATACAGAAAAAAACATACGCAGGACCCCCCCCCCCCCCCCTTAGGATTATTCTCAACAACTTCCCAAAGTTTCATGGCAATCGGATAAATGGTGTAGTAGTGCATAAAAGACACAGACACACATACATTGCTTTATATATATATATATATATATATATATATATATATATATATATATATATATATATATATATACTTTATAAAGTTACGTCCCTTGTACATAGGTCAAATGACGTAGTCTTTGTTTACTTTTTCACAAACAATTGTTTATATAAGAAAATACAGCATCTGGACAAATCTAACGACCCTAAGGGGCTTTTCCGAATGGAATAGCGTTTTTTTTTGTTACCTTACAGGATCGGTCTAAGACCAGACAAATTATAATTTTTAATCAACTATTCCCCCTTATAATATACTAGCCATCGGTACCCGTTTCACGTGAATTATAGGCCTTTGAATTTTTAATGTTATACATATTTGGAAATAATAAATTATAAAATAGTTATTGATCAAAATGCAACACTACACGTTGAAATATTAGTGACAAAACAAAGAAATAACTAAATAGCTAAAAATCCGGCACATTTAAAAGAACATAGACTACCAATACGTATTAGAAAAATTAAAACCAAATTATTTATCTCTCTCTCTCTCTCTCTATATATATATAATTCTCTTCTTGGAGACGATAGAAAACACCAAGCTGTAAGCGCGCTCCCTACCACCCCAACCCCCTACATGGTCTGGTGAACTGTGGTTCACGCTAAATGTTTACAATCGTAGAGACGGGTTTAGTGACGGCTATTAGGGGCATATAATGCAGTTTGAAATGATTTTAAACCAATGGGAGGTAACTAAGAGCAGTTTGCTTTCAAGGGTGGGGGGGGGGGGGGGTTCGTCCTCAACGACAATCTGATAGTGTTTTAAAGGAAATATTTTCAGTGGCTGCGCTGGTACTGTCGAATTAAAAAATTATGAATTACTGAAAAGTAGAAAATAAAACAACTAAATAGCGGCGTATGATACGACTCGTATACATTATTAGTCATCAGAACACCATATTAAATGCACAAACTGATCAAGAGACTTAAATGATTCCGTTAAAAATCTAAGTAATTTGTATTAGTTTGACCAATAAAATTGTATATATTTCATAGCTTACGTCTTGATGAGTAGATCAATAGAACTAAATCTAAATCAAATTTAAATAAAATAGCTCATTTCTTTATACTCTAAAATCAAGTAGGCCTACACTATCATCAGCTATTTAGGCACCTTATGAGACATGAAGAATAAAAGACATAGATTAGTTAAGAAACTTAACTTACGTGAATAGGCCTATTCTTTCAAATTAATTTTTTTTATCCCAAATTAGCCAGTTCCATAGCTAAAGAAACAAAGATGTCTATGAAATAATTAAGGCGTGAAATAGTTTAATAAAGAAATTTATTAATCGAATAGATTCTAGAGTAGATAGAGTCTAAATCTAGAATCTAGATCTTAGCGTCTACGTCTAGTTCTTTTTGCGTAGATCTAGCCTAGATCTAGATATTCTAGATCTTAGCGTCTACGTCTAGTTCTTTTTGCGTAGATCTAGCCTAGATCTAGATATTCTAGATCTAGGCTAGATCTAGATATTCTAGATCTAGATATAATAATAATATAATAGATGAAGTGAATTTTATAAGTTTAGGCCGAGAAAATCGTATTGTAATCATTTCATAGCGTACGTAGCTCTAAATCAGGGGTCTCCAAACTTTTCAGTCCGAGGGCCGCATTAACTATCAAATTTCAGTTCGGGGGCCAGTTTCTTACAGGCATGTCTTTCATTTTCTGGGCAAAGTTCCTCAGCCATCACCAACAGACGATTTTTCCTTGGACAAAAAGATCTCCGCGGGCCGGATGAGAGGACTTCGCGGGCCGCATCCGGCCCGCGGGCCGTAGTTTGGAGACCCCTGCTCTAAATCATATTAGAATGAAATAGTTCATTTCTTTATTTTATTCCAAACTCGAGAAAATGACGTCATTAGTTTCGTGCTCTTTTAGTGTAAATAATAAGTGACGTCATTGTTAAATGCGTTCTTGTCCAAATATAAACACTTTTCCAGTTGCATAATTAAAATTGTTTTTCTACATTCGAATACGCCTTTATTTTTTATTTTTCTTCTTTAAATAAAATTGTGGTTAAACATTAAAAACATCTAACATATTATTTTCAACAAAAGTCCGTATCAAGTTCTCCATATATCGCTGCAGATTCTGATGTGATATCCGGCGAAAATATTTTGCGGACAGAAAGAGAGAGAGAGAGAGAGAGAGAGAGAGAGAGAGAGAGAGAGAGAGCGAGAGAGAGAGAGAAGTGCGCACATGGGCTTTTATATATTAGGAAAGTCGTCACGTTCATTAGGTGCACAATGGTTTTAGTCATGAAACTTTATTGTAAATTTTAAAAAGTACTGAAAAAAATGCATCTAATATATAAAGTTCAATTCTGTATCTAAAATGTTTGTAAAATGTTTGTCGTGGATTACAAAGGAATATGAGAAAAAATTAAAAAAAAACGAGACGTCGATGGATTCAAGTGTTAGATTATTACAGCGCTCATGGTCTAAATTTATGAGTTAAAAAATTAATACTGAAAGTGTTGGGAAATAATTTTCAATTTTCAAACTGATAGTAATAATTGTCAGCATGTTCATTAAACACATTTTAAAAACAAAAATATCATCTTTTACAAAAATTCTAATTATGTCTGAAAATTATTTATATTTAGTCCTTGATAAATTAGGAAAACACAATTACTTCCCTTTATAAAACATTGCATTAGTGGAAAAGAGTTTACTTTTTATTACTTTGTTTTGGTGTTGGGAAAAAAATAATTACATTATGAGCGGGGATTGATCAAGTGCAAATGTTGTAGGTATTTTACGGATAAGCATGGAGTATTATAATTGTTCATTAAATTGAAACAGGCGCGTCCGCCGGCGCCCCACCAGGGTTCAATTTGGCGCCCTGGGCTATCCTGTGAGCGCTATGGTGCATAATTTCGCTTTAAACAGTGCGATAGAGTATGGATAAAAAAGGTTACTACAGTCTTTAAGTGAATCGAATCCGGGCGTCCTCTGGCGCCCAAACAGAGTGCTATTTAGGGACCCGGGCCTCCCGTGTTCGGTTTGGCACCTACGTTCGTTTAAGTAAGTGCAAAAGACTATGAATAAGTTTGGTTACAATAGTCGTTTATTAAGCTGAAACAGGCGATTTCGCCGACGCCCCAGCATGGTGCGATTTGGCGCCCCGGGCTAGACTGTGAGCACTTTGCGTTTATGTCCGCGTTAGTGTTTTCTTTGTGTTTAGGTTGGGTTTGCGTTAGTGGTTGCGTTTAGATTTGGTTCGTTTTTGTTCTTTCTTTTTTCGTTTTCGCTTGTTTTTTTTTTCTTTGGGTTTGTGTTTGTATTTGTGTTTGTGGTTGGTTTTGCGTTTGGATTTGGTTTGTTTTCGTTTGCTTTTTCGTTTGTGTTTTTTTTTCTTTGGGTTTGTGTTTGTGGTTGGTTTTGCGTTTGGGTTTGGTTTGTTTTCGTTTGCTTTTTCGTATTTTTTTTTCTTTGTGTTTGTATTGGTGTTTGTAGTTGTGGTTGGGTTTGTTGTTAGGTTTTTGTTTTCGTTTGCTTTTTTGTTTGTTTTTTTCTTTGTGTTTGTATTGGTGTTTGTAGTTGTGGTTGGGTTTGTTGTTAGGTTTTTGTTTTCGTTTGTATTTGTAATTGTGTTAGCGTTATGTTTGCGTTTTGTTGTTTTGGTTTTGGTTGGTTGTTGTTTGGGTGGGCAATGCCTGGTTTATGATGATTACTAAACACACAGGTAATGGTCTTTAACAGAAAGGTTTTTCACAGAAGCCAGAGCAGGGCCTGGCCGGGACGGCTAGTGAATTTATAAAGTGCAATATGGTCGGTAAAACACGGATATTCTAAAATACTGCCTTTTATTTATTTCATACACTGAACGTACTGTATACTAATTATTATTCTATCTTTCGGTTCGCGGACAAGCTAGGGGTTTTATAGCAGAGGCGTAGCGAGGGGGGGGGGGGACGATATATGTCCCCGGGCGCCGACCTTAGGGGACGCCAAAATGGGTTGGAAAAACAAATTGAAAATTTGAGGGTGGAAAAGAGGGGTGGGGGTGCAAATCAAAAGTTTGAGGGGGAGGGGGATTGCTAATCAAAAGTTTTAGGGCGGGGGTGCAAATCGAAAGTTTGAGGGGGGAGGGGGATTGCTAATCAAAAGTTTTAGGGCTGGGGTGCAGATCGAAAGTCTGAGGGGAGGGGGTGTGCAACTCGAAAGGGGTGGGGTGTAAATCGAAAGTTTGAGGAGGGGGGGTGCAAATCGAAATTTTGTCCCCGGTTGCCGGGAAGGGTCGCTACACCTCTGTTTTATAGTCATTCACTGAGTCATACGCGTCCGCCGGCGCTTGGAAAGGGCGCGATTTGGCGCAATGGGCTAGACTGTGAGCAAAATGCCTTTATGATTGCATTTAAATTGTGTTTATGTTATGAGTGTTGTGTTTGTTTTTTCGTTGTTGTGTTTTCGTTTGTTTTTTTGTATATATATATATATATATATATATATATATATATATATAT
>NW_026733390.1:0-85237 GCF_028476545.2 Physella acuta
AATAGTGCATACAAGAAAAACTGATTGCATAAACTGATTGCAATGCTTACAATATTATAATTTTTCTTGGGATTTCTTTAAATATCAACAGTCAAAACTAAGTTGTTCGACTAATTTTTCAACAAAGTTTGTAAAGATATTTTATGAAGGGATGACGGTCTTGTTTAAGTTATATTGTGTGAAGTTGTCTTAGTTTTGTCAAGTTTTGTCTAGTCTTATTCGGCAAGATGAAGGGTGATTTCAAATCAAATCTTGGAATCTCTTAAGGTTTGTCTAGCCTTTATATGGCAAGGTGAAGGATGATTGCCTGACAAAGCAAATCTTGGAATCTCTTGGACACTGGTTCATGCGGTACCTGTGTCTGATGGACAGCCAGGGGTCGCTGTCGTACTCCTCCACGAGAGCCGCCTCATCACGTGCCACAATCTGGCACTTAAGGACACGAGTGAAGCTCTCCCACTCCTCGTCAGAGCAGAAATCTTTCAGCATCGGGTTTTCGGCCTCCACGATTCTCTTAGCCCGGTGCAGGAAAGGCTCGTTGCCTTCACGAGGCAGATCAACAACATTTGATAGCTGGGTCAAAAGTTCACTAATGGCGTCCTCGTCTATTTTTAGAAGTGCTTTGAACAGCTGCTGGCGCAGGTACTCTTGGGATCGCGAGATCGAGCCTTCAAAGTACATGGTGTCCAGCCTGACCAGCGTGTTGACCCCTCGTCCCCGGACCGAGCTGGCAGCGTCGTCCCTGTTCTGGAGAATGATCGGGATGTTTTCTTCCGTGTACGGCCCGTGCATGCCGGTCTCACTGTCCATGAACCGGAGCACCTGCGCGCCCCCTATACCAATACCATCAACGCCAGCGAAGACGGCGTGTTTGATCTCGTTGAACTTGAAGCCTGCTGAGAAATATGTTACACTCGTGGACGATGGTCAAAGCTTCCTCAAAGGTCAGCTGGTACATGATGCACTGGGAAGGGTAGGTGTCGCTGGCGCCATCCCACGTAATCTTGTCAAAACCGCCGTATGACGTAATCATGACCGCTTTCACGGCGATGTCAATTCGCTTGGTGAGCAGTTCTGGTTCCGCGACTTCAAAGTCGTTGACAAGCTGCTGGTTCAGGTTCCAGGCAGCGGACAGGAACTGTTTCCTTGACCTCTGAACTTGTGCACGAAGAGCGTGCATGTATCTGAGAGCCTGTGACGTAGACAGACCTTCCATGGCGATCTTCACTTCTGCAGCGCCCATGAAGAAGGCGGACGAGGCTGCCGCGGCGGGTGATGTTCACAATCTTCAGGAAATCTTCTTCAAAGTTCCCCGAGTCTTTGACTGGCCTGCCCAGGAAGTAAGTTGTGGGAGCAGTGGGGCCGACATGTAGGCGGACCCTGGAGAAGTCTAGAACTGACGGGACTCTGTAAGACTCAATGTGCTGTCGGTCAAGATGGCGTGGACGTTCTAGATGTTCCACGTGGACAATCGCCCCTTCCATCCACTCGGAGAACCGGGTCGTCCCCATCATGTGACCCTCCCCCGGGTCGGTCAAGGACATGTACGTCTGGGTGTGTGGGCCTGAACCCTGGTGTACCCAGGACACCTGGTCTTCTCGTGTCTTCCCCATTTACCTGCGTGGATCTCACAGTAAGCCAGGTGCTGGGCCAGGTACTCGTCAGGTGTTGGCTGCCTCCTCTCCTCCCTCAGCAGACGTAGCATGCGGCTGACCGCGCCAATAAAATCATCCCCCACCGCCTCCTTCTCCCAGATGATGTAAACTTTGTTGGTGGTGGTCGTCGCTGTCCACGGTGAAGTGACTTGTCTCTCTGTTTTTGGGGGACGACGCCAACAAACAAAGCCTCCTCCGCCTGCCACTCCTTGATAACTGACCAACTCTCTTCGTAAATCTTCTTTCAGGTTGGACAACACAACCTTGGCTGTGGTAGCTTTGACAACACATTTACTAAACTCCTCCAAGTTCTTGAAGTGAGCATCGTTCTCATCCTGGAAGATGTAATCTAATCTTTCCTTGATCTTGGAGGCGATCTCCTCTTTAGATGTGAAGATAAAGGTCGGGAGTTCTTGGTTGGACTTGAAGGGCTCACTGACACACTTCAGCTTGATGTGGACGTTGTACAAGTTTTTTAGGACATCCTGCACACACGACACGGCAATCTTTCTCAGCTTAGCGAGGCTAATGGTGGTACTCATTGTCTGAGAAGGAGAAAATTAAGTACGGATAAAGTTTTCATGCGTGAAATGACGTTCTGGAATTAGTCGTTGAAATCTTTCAGCAAAGCGATAATAGTTGTGTAACTATAAATAATACAAAAACAAACTGCTATGCTATCGGTAACTATTACTCAAGTTAATAAAAAAAAAATGTTTTTTTTTTAAAATAAATTATACGTGCGGACAAATATGTTTATGAAATATAAAATTGAAGCAATTAACAACGTAAAAAAAATTTCAACTTACTAAAATATTGAACGAGAATTGTCTCAGTTGAATGACTGCACAAGAAACTGACGGTTGGAGTAGGTTACTGACAACTAAATGTTAACAGAAATCTGGTCTAACACTTAGGTAAAATTGTTCAGCTAGTTACAAGCGGCTGGGCTGTGAACTGACTCAATCATTAGACGTGGCATGTTATATAGGTCTGGGTCTACTCAACAATCAGGATGTTCGTGTGCCAGGCTAGTCCCACCCCACCCCCCACCCCTTCTATACCTACATTCACGGCTGTAAAACCCGAAGAGACGAAATTACTGCGAACCAGATATCCGGAAGGACACCGGACATTTGGTTTGAGAGACTCGCTTATCTCCCTTCAAGATCCGTTTCTCTCCCCCTCGCTAAAAACTTAAGCTAGTTTAAGCCAGTTGAATTTTCACTCAGACCACTTTAATGTGGTATAGTTTTTTCCCCGCTGAGGGCCAAGATGGTGTTTCTATTTACTTATGATATTTTGAACTGGTAAAATAAAGCTGATGTCGACAAATGTATTAATACAGTTATTAATTTAATTAACAGATCTCATGCAGTGTTTCTTTCAGACTTTTTTCTCCGAGGGGGTGGGGAGGCACTAGAAATTTCCGGGGAGGGGGGGGGGACTAAATTTACCGGTAGTGCGGACACTGATAAAAAATATTTTTTTTCATATAAATTCTATATCGTTGGTGGGGGGGGGGGGGAGGAGGGGGGGGGGGGCGCTCGACGTTATGCCTGAAAGAAACTGATCTCATGTAAGAAATCCGTTGATGGTGTTACGTGGTGTTACGTGGTGTTACGTGGTGTTACGTGGTGTTACGTGGATTGACACAATTTGCATACCAATATTGTATCATTATATTGCAATATAAAAATCGCTTGCAGTGTTATAAGGTTTTAATGAGTAAAAGATATATAAACCATTTGTGTTAAAAGCTTGCTTGAATAACAGAGATATAACCCAGTTGTGTTAAAAATTTCATTGAGTAATAGAAATAAAACCCAGCCAAAATGGCAAGAACCAAGGGAATTGGTTTGGCTGGAAAATGTTCAAACAATTGAGAATTAATTAAATCTACTTGATTACGTGTCGATTTAGCTGGAACATTCATTAATAGATATTTGTTTCAAACACATGGTTTCATGGTTAAACAGACATTGGATGACTTCTCCCATTCTTTAAATTTTGAATTGAAAGTATAACGTCATCAATTCCCAGTTACAATTTATTTTATGAGAAAACGGTTTCCAACTAATTTATTCTTAAAAACATCCGTCCAGACAGCTTTATTATAAAACGAACATAAAATAATACACAATAAACGTTAATTTAATTTAATATTAAAACAAAATAATTTCTTTATCGAAATTAATTTTCTATGAAATTCGTGTATGAAACATTTATTTTTAAATTTGAAACCGGAAGGTTTCTAACGCGTTGTCAGATAAGCACTAACCGTGGGCGGTAAACATTTCTTCTTACCTATGATGTCATTCGGAAAGCCCCGGGTTATTTTACATCGAGGAGGGATGGAGGGTCGGGTGGGGGGTGTTTATGTACCACCCAACCTACCAACTATCTACATTTGCGACCAAAAAAAAAACGTTGCAATCAATTTTGTTCCGTTAGCTTACACCAAAGCCGCGTTAAATGGCGTTGAGGGAGTTATTTTTATTGAACCGGTATTCCCGAAGTTATTTCTGTAGGAACAATTTTATATCAGATTCTTCAAAATCCAGAAATAAGAAAATTTTAATTAAAATGATGTTTATAAAATGCTTTTAAAAAAGTTTGCATTTTCTTTAAATTTATTATGGTAATGCTACATTAATATTATATTAATATCTATAAAAAAAAAAGCGTAAGTCATTTTTTAAATTTTAATACGTAATATAAAGTGACTTACGCCTTTCTTTACATTTAATTCAATAATTACTTTTTCTTCTTTAAGTGTTTATATTTTTAAAAAATTGTTCTTAAAACTATGTTATTATACCAATATTTTATACTTAAAAAATTGTTCTTCAAACTATGTTATTATACCAATATTTTATACTTAAAAATTGTAATAGACATGAATCACATGGCTTAAATAGTATCGAAGCAATGACAACATTGGCTACAATTATAACCTCTACTAAACCCCTGACCCGCAACACAAACCTAACCCTAATCTTAATCCTAGCTGTAAAATCGACCAATTACAAGCGTGTATTGTCATTGTGGCGTGACGAAGAGTTTCTTTTAGGTATTTCTTCGAAGCAAGTCATCTGTATTTTGTAATTTTCAGTGAGAGATATTAGTATGTATTTGTCAATATGTGAAATAAGTATGCATTTGTCACTGTGTGATATTAGAATGTATTGGTCAATATGTGATATTAGTATGTATTTATCAATATGTGATATAAGTATGTATTTGTCACTGTGTGATATTAGTATGTAGCCTATTTATCAATATGTGATATCACTCTGTATGTGTTTGACCCGGACGTGTTGAGCTAGGTGTTTACCACGAGGTCCCTGCACACAGGATGAGAACCATTGGATAAAATTAGTAGACCATCATGAAAGCTACCCCCATAAGCCCCATACGACCGCTTCTATCACGATATGCCCGCTGAAACCTTCGCCCTAAATTAAAACAAAAATACTTTATGCACTACCCACGACATTTATTCATAAATGGACATATAATGTATCCAATCCAATAAAAAATAATAATTTGTGAGTTGAATGAGGTTTCATTATATGTTCGTGGAAGGTGGATTTTTTTATACAAGTTTGTAAAGAATATTTTAGTGTAGATCAATATGAGAAGCAGGATATGCAAGCGGGTACCGAGAAAAGTTCTGGAAAAACTCAGGAAGTAAAATTGTGACAGCCCAGCCTACAGTCAAACTTGAAGGTATTTGTATGTATTATGTCAGCAGTTTGTATGTTTTCCCGTACACTTTTTACAGTCACCAAATATGTAGGTGCTATAAAAAAATATTTTTAGAGCAACGAATTTTGTTTTTAGAAAGATGATTTCTAAAGTGTATTTGTCAAAAATGCCCTTCAAACGTTGTGTGAGGCTTATTTGGACGATTTTTATCCCCCGTCATAAAAAGTCAATCACTAAATGAAATGACGTCACAATTCAGCCTTATTATCTCCCCCCCCCCCCCCCATTTCCAATTTTCCTTCTTTCTGTATATTAATGGAGTTGCTTCCCTTACGTATAGTTAATCCTCCACATTCTCAACACATCACACCATGCTAGTAGGTTGATTTTACCAATCAAAAACAACATCAAAACCCATTACGTGACACTGATGATTTTCGTCGTTCCAGGTAAAAATATTGGTAAAGATTAGAAACATTAATTTTCTTTACAATTATGTCGGTGTGGTCGGGTCGGACGGGAGAGCGTAAAGGTTTAGTCCCGAGTTCGATGTAGGAGAGACAACTCCAAAATCAAGCAACTGCTGACTTGTAGATAGTTCTTGGATGGACAGAGGCTATGGAAGCAAATCTAGAAAGAAAAGCAGGCTGTAGTCGGAACCAAAGGGCCATGTTATACTTAATAGGGAAATCGACACCAATATTAAAATTAAGAAAGAAGAAGAAAACTTTTTAAATGCAATTTAACTGCTAATAAAATATAATTTAAAAAATGGCTATAGAAAACTTTAAACCATCCTATACAAAATATATTAGTTTATTTTATTAATTGAAATATTTTCGGCATTTTACAAATAATTTGACATGACAGAACTTGCTATTATTAATTACTACTGTAACTTTTTGTTCCAGTATTTACTTTTTATTATTTAGGACTGAGAAGATTTCAATACATTTTCTGATTTTCAACTGCTTGGAATAGAATGCATTCAAATACGAAATCAATTCAATGTGCTGGAGTAGCAAGTCTTCAACCCGGAAAGTTTTTTTTCGGGTGGTCGGGATTTTACACCGCCATATATTTGGTAAGCGGGCAAACATCCGGGTAACTTGTTGATACACATGCGTAGATGACGCAAAGCACTTAAAGGATTTATTTTTAGCGCAATTTCCATTCTGGAGAATTGCGTTTATTAACCCGTCATTTCTGGATGTATGAATGTATGAATGAATGAATGGATGGATGTGTGTCCGCAGCTTTAAGTCGTATCTCCTCCTCAACGAAGCAATATCGATGACTAGTTCCAAAAGCAATTATGTTAAGCAAGTTACGAGGATGAACATAGGCTATAAAAATTCCGGGTTTCTTTCATGGATTTCCCGGAAAAGCCAAAAAACCTCGAAAAAAAGCAGTTTTTAGCCCATATCTCGGCAACCAGACCACTTAGCGACTTGAAACATGTACCAATCGATTCCTGCCATAATTTAGAACAATATTGCCGAAGAAAGTTTTCAAAAATATCCTTTCGTTCGGTCGCAAAATATTTTTTGAATTAATTAAAATTTGGACCGAATTAGTAGGCATTTTTTCCAACCACACCACACGCGTCATCACGTTCAATAGCTGCACCATCACGTTCTATGGCTTCGTCATCACGTTCAGTCATGTAACTCTATTGTAAATAAAACATGTAAAATACTGAAATTTTTTTTTAATAAAAAACGTTTTAATAACTAACCAATGGTTTTACTAACCCTGCTCTTGATTTACGCTACGACAGAGCTATTTTTAGATAACATAAGGAAATTGCGCTAAAATTGTCACTAGACTTTTTAATTAACTTGTTTTAAAAATGCATGATTGAATATAATTAATTTCGTTTTCTTACAATAAAAGTTTTTTTTTATATCCTAAGTGAGTCGTTGTTTAAATTGAGATTTTTAAAAAAATGAAAACAATTGACGTGGTTGTGTGTTGAAGTTAGCTGTTTTATTTTACCTCTGTGGTGGGGAGTTGTGGTTGGCGTGTGGGTGTAATAACTGTGGTTGTAGCTGTAGTTAGCTGTGTGGCTGTAATACTTGTGGTTTAATGCTTTAGTTGGCTAATTGTAAACACTGTGGTTTGTATCTATAGTTAGGTGTTTGTCTACAACAACACATCTGGCTTTCAAGGTTGTAGTTACATGTGTGGCTGTAACGTAATGTTTTTAATGATGTAGTTCTCTAGGTTGCTGTGACTACTGTGGCTTGTATCTATAGTTAGGTGTTTGTCTATAACAACACATCTGGCTTTCAAGGTTATAGTAATATGCGTGGCTGTAACGTAATGTTTTTTAAATGCTGTGGTTGCAGTGTTCCTGTCACCACTGTTGTCTGATGCTGTGACTATCAAGTTATCATAGAACTAAAACTCAAGCGCATTAAAATATATAACTATTATAATAGGCCTGATTCTATTAATGTATGTAACTGGCTTAATAGCGCTGTGACTATCATAATACAGACAGTTCTAATTTAAAATTCAACCAATCCACAAAATCTAACCTATTACTTACACCTTATCACAAAGACCAAACACAACATCTCTTTCCTTTCTAGCATTACGTTATACATACATGGATTAAACCTAGTGAAAATAGCTTAAAACGTAATAACTCTTAAAGTTTTAAACTCCCCCCCCCCCTACTCTCATTCCCCATCTAAGCTTTTACGTAGCTGTTACTAGCAGTATAAAATCTGGAGTGAGTAGATAGGGAACTGAGATGGTGAGCAGGACACTTGAAGCGTGAGTGCTCTGACGTCACATTCTGACTGAAGGATGTTCACATTCTTGGTAACAACAACAATGAGATGAGGAGGGGGGGGGGTTGATAAAAATTAAACTTGGGTTTCGATACAATGAATATCACTTATACTTGGGCTTATACTACGGTGAATCTTGCAGCACCTATGTAGGACTGTACGAAAATGTTGAGTCTAGCAGTAGAGATTCTCATGTTTGTGTCAGTGATAGGCTGGCACTAGGTATTACAAATTACGAATACGTGTTGCTTAAATGTCTGTCTGAGATCTTATGGCTAACAGTCTCAGGACCATTCATAACACTCATCTTAATAACAAAATAATAAACCATGAATCAGTACTTGACAATTTTACCTCTTATATGCATCATCCACACATATATCAACAATTATATATATGCATAAATATTTTAATAGGGGGTAGCCTAGCATATATATAATATATATATATACATATATATATATATATATATATATATATATATATATATATATATATATATATATATATATATATATATATATATATATATATATATATATATATATATATATATATATATATATATATATATATATATATATATATATACATACATATATATATACACATACATATATATATATATATATATATATATATATATATATATATATATATATATATATATATATATATATATATATATATATATATATATACACACACACACACACATATATATATATATATATATATATATATATATATATATATATATATATATATATATATATATAATGCACCATAAGGACCTCCAGGCGTTATTATTACTATAGTCATGATGTAGAACTAATTATTTCCGCTCTGATGCTGGCTATACATCCCATTTCTGACCATCATTTACACTTTTACTGTAAAATATTTTTTAACCAATCGCCTTTACAAACAGCAAACCAGTTGAATATGGCCGCCATTAAGATGTGTGACAAACACGCCGGCCGCATTCTGCGCCACGAAGTAAACATCCGGTCAATTTCCCCCTACATTCTGATTGGCTTCCCGTGTCCGTGAACTAGGCAAACAAGACCGTCGTTGTACGGGCTTGATGTAGGAAATTATAGTCGCATTCTTTTCTTCTTTGGTGGTTCATTCAAGCAGAACTACTACGGAAAGCGGAACTGCTAATATAAGATTGTATTAAGATCCAGGCGGATCATGGTGTATGTGATGCTGTCAGTGGCGTAGCGAGGTCGGGTGTCACCCGGTGCGGCACTTAATGGTGTCACCCCCCCCCCCCCAGAGGCATAGAGACCCTTCCCGGAGACAAACTTTCAAATTTTCGATTTGCACCCCCCCCTCAAACTTTCGATTTGCACCCCCCCCCCCCTCTAGTTTTTCTCTATATATTATGCTATTTTTTACCTTGGTGTCACCCCCCTAAATGGTGTCACCCGGTGCGGTCCGCACCCCCCGCCCCCCCCCCCTCGCTACGCCCCTGGATGCTGTGGTTTGGAGACGGTATAAGTCACAAGGATACCGCGTCATCAGGCGCGGCTAAACCCACACCACGTGATTGTTATCTGGGGGTAGGGACAGTTGGAACTAAATCCCACATTAGGCGGCCAAATAATGAAAGACAGTTCTGCCCTGACAAACGGATATAGGATGTTTAACTCTGATAAATAAACACGTTTGGCATCGATGGATACTCGAGTACAGGCTTAGACACGTTATAGACAGGATTGGTTGATTTGGGTAGGCCTAAGGGATGGTCCATTAATGACCTATCGTAAATTTAGTTGATTTTTACCCCCACCCCTTCCTTCACTCAATTTCATTGTCACAAAAATAAATTATCCCTAAAATATATTCATATAAGTCCAACTCCCATTCCCCATTCTTCTAATCTCAATAGAGTTCATACATATATTTCTTTGGCAAGCCGCCTTTACATTCCCTAATATGAGAGCTGGGTGGATTTGAGCCCGGAATCGAACATGAGGCTTATGGGTTAGCAGCCTAATGATCTACCGCCTATACCACGCCGTCCCATCCACTTAGGAATACATAACCACAATTTGATTTCAAGATTCCAAGGATGTGGTTACGTGTGTGGCTTTAACAGTAGTGATGAGGTGGTTGCTGCAACCAACGTTGTCTGATGCTGTGTGACTACAATGTAGTCCAGGCATAAAAGTTACCCAAACCATGAAATCGAGTTAAATAATTTGAAAAATAGGTCTAATTCTAAAAATGTAAGTGAAAGGTTTAGTTAACGAAAAGCAACAGGCTTTCATCAGGCTATGTTTATAAAAAAATACAAAATGTAATTTCTTCACTTTACAGTAATACAAAATGTAATCTCTTCACTTGACAGTAATATAAAATGTAATCTCTTCAATTTACAGTAGTACAAAATCTAATCTCTTCACTTGACAGTAATATAAAATGTAATCTCTTCAATTTACAGTAGTACAAAATGTAATCTCTTCACTTTACAGTAATACAAAATGTAATCTCTTCAAGTTATAAAAAATGCAAGACATAAGCCTTTACGTTACAGATGTACCAATCTGCAAGCTTTTCACCTCTTTCACCCTTTGTTTCAGCTACCGTGTACTATAATTAAACCTAATGTTGGATGCTCGTCCAATGAGGATGCTAATATGGCCGTCCCTTATTGTTCTGGGAAACAAGAAGCCATTTTGTTGGTGCTAATGTTGGTCTTAATTTGAAAATTTGCGTTATACGCCATTTACAAACTTTGCGTCATGTCCTATTTACAAACTTTGCGTCATGCCCTATATACAAACTTTGCGTCATGTCCTATTTACAAACTTTGCGTCATGCCCTATTTACATACTTTGCGTCATGCCCTATTTACAAACTTTGCGTCATGCCCTAATTATAAAGTTTGCGTCATGCCCTATTTACAAACTTTGCGCCATGTCCTATTTACACACATTGCGTCATGCCCTATTTACACACATTGCGTCATGTCCTATTTACAAACTTTGCGTCACTTCCTGATTTGCCTGAAGTAACAAAATATTTACAGTGCCATAGTTTCAGCCTGCTATTTTTAGGGCACACATTGTAAAAAAAAAAGTAAAATGAGTTTCTAAGAAAGAAACTGTAGGCCTATTTAGAAATTCCGGTCACGTACGATTTTTGTATTCAGACAACAGTATATTGTTTCAATGGTTCCGTCAGGTATGGTGGGATTGTCAAACATTTTTTGCTAGTGACGCTTGTAAACATTCGATTAGAAATACAAGGCTTTGTTCGTGGGTAATCGCCCCCTTAAACTATATATGCATTGTTTAGAGTTTGAAAACATAAGGATGGGAGGGGGGAGGCGGAGAAGATGTCAGTGAAATCAGTTGAAAAATGCAAGTGAAAGAATACATTTTTTGAATAATCACGTTGTAAGTTCACATAGTATTTATAAAGAGAATACCGTGAGTAGACTAGTCCATCTCCATCCAGTAAACTTCATCACTAAAACCTTCTTACTTCTCAAATAATTTTTTTAAAAAAACTACACAGCTTTTATGTGCAATACAGTATAATTGTATCCAGTAACTGTACAAGTAGGCCTACATGGCAAGCAAAAACAGCTGCCGAAATGCTCACCGAGTTAATTATTTAAAAAGATAATTGTCCTAGTGATGAATGTCAATGTCTAACGTATGATACCGATATGTAATTATTGGTTCACCATGTCTGACGTGTGATACATATAAGTAGTTATTGATTTATTCGTCGCACGACACGTTTAAAAATTGGTTCGTTGGAAGTGAGAATTTTTAGCAATAGTTAATTGAAAAAAATATACGCAATTTTAAACCCCTTTCATTCTCCACGCGGGGGGGGGGGGGGGCACTTCGGGGGAGGGGGAATGGCGGACACTGGTAAAAGTATATATTTTCTATATAAATTTTATTTCGTTGGGGTGGGGTAGACCCTTTTTCGGAGATGCTTGGAAGAAACTCTGCTCCATATTAACCCACCCCCGTGCTATGCTATACGAGGAGAAATCGAGATCCACTGACAAGCCAGATATCGACCTGTTTCTAACAAACAAATTTGTATATGCCCCAGGTATAAACATGTTTACTAAAACATGCTTTCATGTGGACTAGAAAGAAAAATTTGTAAAACAATTTAAAGATGCGGATATAGATATAGACATTTTTATGCATATATGCAGGCCTTAGGCTTATCTAGACTACATGGACGTGTATGTATAAAAATATATCAGGAGGAAGAATAAAACAAACGTACACGTCATTGTTACTCAAATTAGCCAAAGGTGGCGACAGTAAATGTTTACCAAACCTGGACTTTCCATTGTTCGCCATTTTGCTACGTACTCTTCTCTGAAATAGGTCAAATTTCCAAAAATATCCTAGCGTTTCTCAGAAGCGTACTTAACTCAGCTAGTTTTTCTTTTGGGTCAAAAATCGTGACAAACATGTACAGATCGAGGCTCAAGGGGTAAATTAAGTTCATGTGATAAATGTTGTTTTTATCCTCCATGTTGACATCGCATTAAAAATCTAAATATAAAATATAATGTTGAGTTTTTATAATGGGATTAAATGATAGGTCACACCGCCACAGCAGAAGAGGAAATTTGCAATATTTCATTGCGTTTTATTTTGTTCTGTGGGTTTGTGGCAAAAATTCAACTCAATTTTGAATCATTTCTAATGCACCCTTTTAGTTTCAAACTTTCTAGATACACTCGTTTATTATAACAATGCGAGAATATCTAATTTTAAATCTAATTAAATTCGTTATTGAAATGTAATCAAATGATTGCTAAATTCATAAATAAAAGGGAGATAAAAGGATTAAATGTTAGCGATCAGCTAGCCGACAACGGTGATCTATTGGTCACGGCTGGTTGGGTTTGTCCTGAGTGTCGATTGCGGACTAAGAAGAGGCGGACAATTGTCTTTTATATATTGCAAGCTACTGATTGGGTTTTAAAGCAAATATTGTAGTCGTACAAAAATCTCTGTTATAATAAGTTTTAAAATTCACTAATAATAAGAAAATAAATATAAAAATAATTTGCTTACTTTAAAGCATTGGACACTCGTGAAATCTCTTACATATTTTGACGACCAATGCTTTCATTAAAGAAAGGAAATTAGTTTTACATTCATATTTTCAGTCCATTTAAAAGTTTATTATTAAAAGCTTATTATTATGAAGGTTTTTAAAAAATATTTTAAAATTTTTTTCTTGTATTACAAAACATTTGATGACATTTGACAAAAGATGCCAAACGAAATAAATGGAAGTTACCATACAACCTAATTGAAGATACTAGTTGGTACTACAAATGGGCCGATATGTTACTGTATTAAACTGCATGTATTAAAAATGTATCTACATTTTTATATCATTGTTTATATTATTATTATGCCAACTACAAATGGGACTACATTTTATTATATAGAGGTAGGCCTACTACATACATATTTCTTATGTCAACATTAAAGATATTATAAATGCATTTCATTAAGTCAAAATTGACGGTAACTAAGGCATTTTATTTTATCAACATTAAAGGTACTACAAATACATTCTAGTACGAAAATGCCCTAAAAATCAGCAGGAAAACTTATTTCAAGGGAGACAACTAGTAGTAATAATCTAATGTTAGTTTTATTATTAATTGTATGGGTTAAATCCCTTGAATTTATGTTTATGTTACCAGATGTCTCAAAAAAATATGTCAACAGGATAATTTAATCGAGATCAATGAGGATTTGATCAAAACGATAAGCGACGCTTTTGTTTAAATTTTAGTAAATGATAAGAGTGACTCGGGTGATTAGTAGCAGAAGCAGCGGCCTGTTAATTGCAAAACTAACTGTTCCATCCCCACGGAGCTGTGCTTGCCTTACATACTGACAGACGTGTCTTTATCCTAAAATTAATAGCTAAATGCCAGCTAACTTCAACCACTAGCAAAGGATAACATTGGCTGTGATAACCATACCCAGCGAGCGCAGGCTGAATGGATTCGAACCTATTATGAAGACTTGCTGCCAAAAACCCCTTAGTAAATATTTGTAATAATTTTTTTTTTAAAGCTGTATTGGAAGGAGTTTAGGAGATGGACAACCAGCTCTAGGTGGTGGCAATACGGACCGGTGGCTAACAGTCTCAGCGTAACGTTTCCGTGGTAGAGCCAAGTCTTTCCTGTCGGTGATGCGGGTTCGAATCCCGCCCCTGGATATCTACACATTCGGGACAAGGCTTACTTAGACATTGGGAGCAAATTCGCAAAGTGGCCCACCACTTATGTCATGAAATGTGCGTTTGGACCTGCTTGCCGGCCGGTCGGTCAACAAGAGAAGAGCGAGACATTGGCATGGGAAGTTTTGTCTGATAAAATAAACCCCTCTCTAACCCCTGAAGCCCAATGACGTTACAAAAAGTCAGATCTACCAATCTCTTCCCTAAAGGTCCACCCCCCCTCCCCCAACCGCTCTCCATTTAAATATAAATATAATATAAATATAATTCTTAACAAATGACAAGTTTTAAAACACACATAGGGGTCGTCCATAAATGACGTCACACTCGTAGGGGGGGGGAGGTCCGTAATTTTGTGACGGTGTATGATGGGGGGGGGGGGGGTTCAGATGGTGTGACGCATTATAAAAAAAAAAAAACATTATAAAACGAGTTTTAGTCGTTATTTCGAGTTTTAGATAACGGTTTTAATAAACTATAATAGGCGTTGATCAAAATACGCTATGTTGACAGAGTTCTGACAAGATTTTGAAAAAATGTCGATGTTTTAAGAAAAATTCTACAGCAATTTTGAGGGGGGGGGGGGGAGGGGTGTAGGCTGAGGTGTGACGTCATTTTATGGGGGGTCTGGCTTTTTGTGACGACGTGTGACGGGGGAGAAGGGGAGGTAAAAATCGTCAAAAAAAGCGTGACTTCATTCATGGATGACCCCATACCCTATCTCATATACATAACATTACTCGCGACACTCGTGAATAGACATACTAAATAACTCTGGCACTTAAAACGGATCACTGGGCTTAACACCTAGATCTAACTACAGCTGTTACATCATTCAGTACCCGTGTATGGGAGGTGACACAATCAATAAGGGCGGGAACAAAGGACATGCTGGAACACAAGTCTCGAAAGTTATTGTCTGCAGCTTGCCAGGATAATTTAACCTAATCCTAACCTAAACTAGTTGGAACACGTCTCGAAAGCAGAGGCGTAGCGACCCTTCCTGGCGCCCGGGGACAAACTTTTCGATTTGCACCCCCCCCCCCCCTCAAGATTTCGATTCGCACCCCCTCCCTCAAGATTTCGATTTGCACCCCCCCCCCCTCAAACTTTCGATTTGCACCCCCCCCTCTCAAGACATTGTGCCACCTAGAAGATAGGGAAAAGACGTTCTGTTTAGGCATAAATATTGTTACAGCTGTACGCAGTGAGGTTTTTATTCAGGCATCTCTTCGGGGGAGAGAGGGAGAAGAAACACGTCTACCCAGTGGCGACGCTAGGTCGGGTGTCACCCGGTGCGGCACTTCATGGTGTCACCCCCCCCCCCCCCCCCGAGAAACAAAGTCACCCCCTAGTCCCTACTCTCACGTAGTAGTTGTAGATTTGTTCTTTAAAGACTAACTTTAATTAATCATTAATGGAACTGGCAAAAAAAATAAACATTTTTCTTATGTACATTTTACAATGTTTCGCCTTGGTGTCACCCCCCCCCTAAATGGTGTCACTCGGTGTGGTCCGCACCCCCCGCCCCGCCCTAGCTACGCCTCTGCGTCTACCCCATATACAACCCCCCCCCATGACGAAATTTAATTTAGTTACAAAATGTTTGCAAAATGTTCCGCCTCCCGGAAATTAAAGTCCAAACTCCTCCCCCCCTCCCCCACCAGAACGTTTTGAATGCCCCCCCCCCCCTCTCCACCGAAGAAAAATGTCTTACGTTCGTTTTAAAGAGTGCGATACACTACAGATATAACGGGCCACTATAGGCTTTCACTAAATAGAATCTGGCGCGTCCGCCGGCGCCCCGAGGGTCGGGTCATCTGCAACACCCCGGGTTCCCTCATGATCACGCTTTTTGAACATTCGCCTGGTTTGTTTCTTTTTTACAAAATTTTTTAAGATGGCAAGTTTAATAAAAGTTTGTAAAAAAAAAACACCTTTTAATAACAAGCTTTCATATAATTTTGCGCTAAAAAGGAGAAAATAAAGGATCGGTCTACGACAGTTGACCACTTTGCTTTGTATAAATATATATATTTATATATATAAATATATATAAATAAATAAATATATATATATATATATATATATATATATATATATATATATATATATATATATATATATATATATATATATATATATATATATATATATATATATATATATTTATATTTATATTTATATTTATATTTATATTTATATTTATATTTATATTTATATTTATATTTATATTTATATTTATATTTATATTTATATTTATATTTATATTTATATTTATATCAAAAGGATAAAAACTTTTTATTAAAACGTTTTTTTATGAATTATTTTTTTCAGCACTTAATTTTTTTTTATATTTACAATAGAGTTGCTTGACTAAAAACCATAGCACACCAAATAATGAACATGATAACGCGCGTATAATAGTGCGGAATAGTTGGATAAGACCGCCTGCAAATTAGGACACAATTTGAATTAACTCATAAAAAATTAATTAGGCATCCAATTAAGTCAAATGTAATGTCAGATTGCATTGTCTTCATGTGTTGACCCACGTGCCAACTTTGAACCGAATCTGTCTGTTAGAAGTGCCCGAATTTTCCCCACGAGCGTTTCGATCTATGACGACAGATAGACAGACTGATGACAGACTGTCGACGGACAGAATTAGCAAGTTAAATAAAAGCTCTTAAAAATGGACTCAGTTGTATAGCCTATATTTTTGTAAGGAAAGAAATGTTTTGATGGTATGTCCGTACGGTAATCGTAAATGTTTTTATAATATTTTTGTACAGTAATAGTACACCGCAGTATTATTAGTCATAAAGCCACCCCGTGCCCACGATTCCTTTCTTTTTCTGTTTACCGCAGAGGCATTAACACTATCTATAAACATAGACCAAAACCACAACAAATCTGACTTTTTCGGAGATCCTAATTCCCATAAAGAGTTAACAAAGAGATCGTCTTTAACACACCCTCCCTTTCCCCCCCCCCCCCTTTCCGAATGTCTTTTTAGGAGATTGGAGTCATTTAGGGGTGACCTCAAAACTTGAAATGTCCTTACTCTTCCGATGTTTTTTAACGCATAAATTTAAATCTAATCCACTCGGGCAACATAGGCCTACATATATACAAAAGGAGAAGACATTATCCGTTGAACTAAGTCAATTTAGAATTATCATTTTCAAGGCTTATAGGCTTAGATCGAATAATTTTCATAATGATATTTTTATGAATGCGCGAATAAGAGACTGATAGCAATAGTACATGAGCCTAGATTGTGGAATGCTTTTCAATTAGGCCCACAGTATGTGTACAAAGGGTCTAGGCTTAGCTACATCTAGTTCACTGTCATGAGTGATAACTGACACATGCCAACTCCTAGGCCTATAATGACACCTGGCGCAAAAGATGCGCATGCGCATGTCTAAATTTGATGTCTTGCAGCTTGCCGGTTTGTTCTTATTGTTTTGAATAACCTAATGTATGTAAATAAAGAGTTAATTCAACCGTTTGCAGTGTTAGAATTTTATTTTTCCTAGTAATATTACAACGTTAATATTGCATATGCATTCTTGTTAGATATCGTGATAGAAATATGATTCTTTTTATTTTGTAAAAAGTTAATAAGAATATTTGTTTTCATACTTTTGATTTTATTTGTTATATGTTGACTACTTATCAGATACAACATTATTTTGTCTTTTATTAAATGGACATGCAAACTGAATGAATAATTGAATTTCGTATTGCAAGTCACCATTTTAACTCCGTCGACGACCAAATCCTGGTAACCTTTGCGATTGCTTGGCAGGACACTGACAAAATGGCCACCATCCGGCGTACTGACATAATACAAAAGAAGTTTTCAAAGGGCAGGCCTCCAAAAACAGATCGTGAAAGAATAAACAGACGCCAAGAAGCATATAAATGGCGAGATGCAAGGCGTGTATATCTTGCAAGCTCATTTGATCGTTGGAGGAAACTTAGATCTACCCTTAAAATGAAAGATTCAAGCCTGGCATGGCATTTGATGGAGGCTCACGAAAAAAGTTCTTGTTCTCTCTGCCGGTATGTTACCTATCTAATAACTCGCCCATAACTAAGTTTATAGGTTAAGTAACTTTATAAATTTTGTTAATCAGAAGTACATCTAGCTTTTTATTTTGAAAATACTTTTAATTTTTGTAGTTGACGTGTCAATTTTAATAAGAGATATTGCTTGACGCCTAGTCGGCAGATGTTTGACCTACTTAAGTTTATTTTGTCATGCCAAAAATAGCATGTCTGGGTCTGGTTGTGCTATTTTTAGACATTGCCTGCATCGAGCAGAAAGCTTTTATTTTAAGCTTTTATTATATTATTAGATCTAGATCTAGTACTATTATTGTATAGACCCTAGAGATTTATTTTTGCATGTAAATTTAGATCTAGATCAGAAATCTAGAATCTGGATCTGATTTTTAATTTTAAATATTTTTTTTGTTGTTGCCATTTTGACACTTAAAATCTAGGAATCACTTTTAATGACTCAAGCCAGGGTTTTTCAAAGCTTTTGCTACTGCCTGGCTTCTACTCCATCACTATGACTATGAGCATCTGCGACATCTAGTCTATCTAGAGATCTAGCCTCTAGTTAGTCTAGTAGCTAGATCTAGAATAATTTGGATTCTAGTTGAATATTATTATTATTATTACTAGGCCTAGAGTCTAGATTTACTATTTAGATCTAGATCTAGATCTAGTAGTATTTAGAGTTACTCTAGAATTTCAGTAGCTCTAGCCTGTTGGTAAGACTATGGAATACTAGATCTAAAGGTTTTTTTATAGGCCTATTTTCCAGTTTTAATATTCTTAACTATGCCTATTGCCTTATTATAGTGCCTATGCTGTCCAAAGAAAGATTTACCCAACTTAGATTATGGAAACATTTTTTTTTTAACTTAATAAAAACATTCTTACTTGGTGAAAGTATTGTGGTTTGTGATGTAGATTCTAGATCATTTTTAAGTCAAGCCCCTTCAAAACCAAAAACTACAGTTTTGTAACAAAAAGGATTAATTGTTTCTGGCAACATGTAGCATTTAAAACTTTGGCTTTAGGTATGTTTAAAAGTAGATAAATGTGTGTGTATATAATAGGGCATATATATGTGTGTGTGTTTTAGTGTATATACAGTATTAAGTTAAAGCTAGATGTTGGATGTCATTTAATTTAAAAAGCTTCAGATCAATAAATCTAACAGAGTATGTGGAAATCGTATAAACTCAACTATCAATTATTTTTCAGACAAACCTACCCCGACAATATGATTGGCAACCCAAGTGTAAAATCAAAGAGGGATCAGAAAGAGTTTTTGCCATCTCTGATTGCAAGTGTGCGGCAACTCTGTCACTCTTATTTTGATTTTGAAGAAAGTATAGAGATAGTTGGTCTTCTTTGCCTTGAATTTGATAAAAAAAGAAAAGAAAACTTTAGTCTTAATGAGCTAATAAAGTCAGGATTAAAACCATCTCAGCCAAACTACATATCTAATAGTCTTCATGAAAAGTCAGATTCTTCATTATCAAATAACCAACAAGTTGCTGTGCAGAATGCAGATGGAAAATTTGATTTACAATGTGAAGCTAATATGACAACGCCGCCTGTTGTTAAAACTGCAATTAACACAACGCCATCAGAAATGTTATCAGATGCATGTCTTGAAAGGCAAGGCACATCAAATGAACCGTCACACTCTGACACCATTGTGCTGGATAGCTCAAACAAATCTTCATCTACAGAAGCTTTGTGTGTGAATGAGAAAGATAAGTTTGATTTGAAAGAGGTAGTTCAGGCAAGCAATGACATTTTGAGTGATACTAAAGATATTGAGAAGGTTGAAGACCCTGAAGCATCTGTTGTTATGGACTCAAGTCTGTGCTCTGAATCTGACCCTTCTCTTGAAATTGATATAGAGAAAATGGACACATCTCATGAACAAGATAACAGTTTACAAGAAACTTTACACAATTTTGATAATGTAAATACTAACAAGAACTGCACAATACATAGTGACACTTTGATAAAAGAATCATCAACTGTAGCAGAGATAGTCCAGGAAGAATTTTCTCATACTTCTAAAATTGACGAGGTAAAAAATTCACAGTGCAATAGTGGCTTAAAGAATGACTCACAGTCTTCATTGTTAGACCAAAGTATAGAGCTTCAGCCTATCACAGCAAAGGAATTACCCCTTGATATGTCAGTATTGAAATCCACATTCAAACAGGAGCCGACTAATGAAGAGTGAGTATTTGTCTAGTTCTTTAAGTTAAAGATTCCTTTATAGCACACATAAAATAGCACTGTTACTACTATTAGAATTATTTTAAGGTTAATTGTTTGAACAATGCATTTTTTTTACATAATATTGTATGAAGTAAACCTTTTAGTAGTTGTACATAAGAGAGTATGTCTATTTGTTGTTTGTTTTTTAATTCATTATTTTTGTGCTTATATCCAGACTCTTTCTGTCAGTTTATAAATATAAATTTTCAAGTGTCAGGATCTGATAAGTGTGTAAATAACATTTATTGTAGATCGTGTGCATTGTGCGAGTATCAGTTATTGATTTAACCCCTTCAAAATCCCCTCCAACCATTTATTGATTGGTCATATTGCCAGCTAATTGGTGTGTGACATATTCAAGTTGACATTAAGGAGCAGTTAAAATAGTAACAGTGAAGCTCTGTGCAGCTGTGTAACTTGTGTAGTCTGTACATACTTATCATTTGATTGAATATTAAGTTGTTGCATAGTGATACTTTCTAAAAGACAATTAAAATAAATGTATAAAACCATCTTTCATGAGAATAAAATTTCTTTCAGTTATCCAGATGGTGTGGGTGATGATTTGTATTATACAATGGGTGATAAAAACCAGTTGGATGTAACACACCATCCTCAATCTCATAATAAAAGAAAGGTAGCTTTATTTTTCTTCTTTTTTTTTTTTTACTCTTCTCAGTAAATATATGGCTTTCTAACCACTTACTCTAAATCTTACACAATATTTATTTGTACAAATTCTGTTCCTTTTATTTTTAGTTTAAATTTCTTAAATTTAATATAGCATAAATGTGATATATTTAGTAGTTTCTCACTTTTAAATGTCTTTTCAACTCTCAAAGTGTCATTTTGATTAACATGAATTTTAAATAATCTTATTTTCAGATGACAGAGACAAATCATTACTTAAATAGCAGCTTCAATAAAAGTATGCTCTGGAATTCTGAAAATTCTTTGGCCAAGTCATCAAAACAAAAAGAAGAAGGTCACACAAGCATACCCTGGCAACGAAGAGATATGTCTCGTAAAGAGGAATATGAGTTTCTTGAGTTTCATCCGTTTTCGGATCTTGCAGAATTCAGCCAACACTATCCCCATGTACATCAGAGGACATACTATAGATGGAAACGACGTATAAAGGAGGAGTACATTATCCTGGAGCAATGTCCTGACATGAGCTTTCAAGAATTTAGTAGCATTGTTTTGCAAGCAAAAGAATCTGTATTTCACCTTTGGAAAACTTTAATTTCCCAGGGTAAAGGATTCTTTGCACCTTCTGATTCATCAAAACGCTTGGAAGCAAAATGCTCTCTCAAATCCAACACCAGTACATATAATAATGAATATATTTATCTACAGAAGAATTTGTCAATTAATTATGAGCAATTTAGTCAGCAGTATCCTGGTGTCCCCCTTGATGTTTTCAATGTTCTCAAGAGGAAGGTCATGCAAGACTTTTGGTTGTATTATCAGAACCAACATATGAGCTACACAGATTTTTCTATGCTTGCTAATATAGGTGAGGACACCTTTCTGTCATGGAAAGAGTATATAGAAAATCTGAAATCCTGTTCTCTCTCACCAAGTATTAAAGCACTGTCAAATAGCATGTCCCCGAGCTCCATGTCAGGTACATCTTTTCAATCTGTGGGAAGCCCTAAGTCTTCTAAATCTGATCTGCAAGCTCAGATGAAGAAAGACAATGTTTTTAACATGATGGCTGGAAATTCTGTGTTCAGTGATTCGATGGCTGCAATGCATCCATCTCTAAACTCATCTTTGAATGATTCTGTTTCCAGAAACCTCTCAGCAACTTATTTAGCCTCACTGCAGAATATGATGTTTCCATGGCATAGCTATTACGGGATGGCATCACCTTTGGGTCAGCAAATATTGCCCATGATGCTTTGGCCCCAAATGATGGGGTTAGCTAATCCTTTAACTTCCATTGGAAGTTCTCATGGAACAAATTTAGCATTGTCTAACTCTGTCTCTGGACTGCACAGCTCTGTATCAGATCGCAAAGAGTCCCCAAAGCCGGATGTCAAACCTGAAGAATCTCAAAGCCAGTATCAAGGTGAACATTTTCAGCAAGGTCTGAAACGTTTAGCTGAAGATGGAGGCCAAGAAACCTCAAAATCCTCATCTGATAAAAGGATGAAGTTGTTACAAGACAAGGATGATCCAGAATTCTGGGGCTCTGCTGGTAGGTCGCGCAAACAGAATAAGCAAGAATATATTTACTATTTAAAAAACCCAGAGTTAGGTTTCAAAGAGCTAGAAACCTTATTTCCGAGTATTTCCCTAAGAACATTTTACAGATGGCGGAAAGAAATGAATGCAGCTGTACTGTTGCTAGAAGAGAACAAAGAAATGACATATCACCAGTTTCAAATAGTTTTTCCAGATATTCCAGAAGAAGTATTTGATTCTTGGAAAGAAAGGGCTGAGATGGATAAAATATCTCGTTCTTCAAATGTTGATCAAACAGCTGTAACAGACAATACTGAAGATGTGAATGCAGATGTCAAACCATCATTTCCAACCCTTCATATGCAGGTTGAACTGGACATTGGTACAGGAGACATTGGATGTAATAGTTCAGCAAAAACTTCCTATCATTCAGTTGTTGGGGATGAAACATCACATCACAAGAAATACAATAAAGAAGAGTACATGTTTGTGCAGAGAAATCCCGATGTTGACTTTGCTACTTTTTCAAAATTATACCCAACTATTTCAGTTCGAAGTTTTTACAGGTGGAAGAAAGAATTGAAAGAAACAGTAGACTATTTAAAAGCCAATCCTGATGTTGATTTTAATGCTTACAGAACAATAGATTCAAATGCTGCTGAAGAGGTTTTTAATGTTTGGAAGAAGTTGGCCAACAACGATTATCATTTGGAAGAATGTACTGAAATACCCGAGGCCATGGATGAAAAAGATGGTCGAGCCTTGTGTTATTCTAACAGGAAACTATATGGACCTGAATATTGGTTTTTGCAGCTTAATCCTTACATTGAATTCTCTCAATTTTCAAGAACATATCCTGATGTTCCTAAACGTACATTTTATCGCTGGAAACGGGAAATACAGCAAATTTTAAATTACATTAGAGCCCAGCCTACTCTGCAGTTTTCAGACATAGCTTCCATTCTTCCAGAAGTATCTCAAGAAGTCTTCAATAAATGGAAGGAAACAATAGCTGAAGAAACAACATCCATTGCTGAAGGTTCAAGTGATTTAAAACATATGGACATGATATCACCTCAATTTGAACTCAATGGACAGACAAAGGATGAAATGACAAAAGCACTGCTTCATCTGATGCATAATCCAACAATGAAATACTCTGATTTCAAAGTATTATTTGAGTTTATGTCACCTGCTACTTTTGAACTTTGGCTGAAAAGAATTAAGGCAGTCATACTCCACATTGCGTCAAATCCTTCCATTGATTATAAAACTTTTAGCCTGAGTATTAAAGATGTGGCTGAAGATACTTTCCATATTTGGAAAAATTTGAAATCTGATGAAATTAAGAGCATAGAGTTGTCATGTGAGGAAGCAAGGGGTTCATCAAGAGACAATGAAAGTTGTCCAGACAATCTGCAGAAGTGCTATGAATACTGCTTGCAGCATCCTTATATTAGTTTCACAGAATTCAGTTCTCAGTTCTCTAATGTTTCTGAACAGTTATTTGATGAGTGGAAGTCTAAAATCAATCAAGAAATAGATTTTCTCAGTGCTCATCCAGATGTTGAATTTGAAGAATTTTCAAAGAAGTTCCCTCACACTAAAGAGTTTATTTTTAACAATTGGAAGTCCTACTGGAATAATATGAAGTTTAGTTGCATCAACCAGTATATTGAGCAGTCTTCTGAGAACATAGCCACAACAGCATTGTCTAAGCATAACTATTCAGAACAACCTCCTCAAAGTAGCTCGTCAACTTTAACACCAAACAGTATAGATCATCAAATTAATGGTGATGAATACCATAGAAAAAGCAATGACAATTTGGTCAGTATTAAATCTTCAAATGATGAGGTATCCAATGTAGCTGATATTAGCAACGAGTCGTCACTTAGCAAGCTTGCAAAGTTTGCAGGTTCCCAATCACCTGGAAACACAAATAAATTTTTAGATGATAAACAGAATTCTTTCTCTGCTTCCCTTTCAGACTACCTTAGCAATAGTCAAATGACATCTGGATTTTCAAGTATATCTTCTGAACACAAAAATAACAACAACAAAGTGGTACCGACAGTATCTCCTCACAAAGTGGACAGCTTTTTGCATGTTCCTAGTACAACCAGCTCTATCCAACAGCACTACATGAAAACTAGTCCTCTACCACGTTATTCTGCTGTGAGTCATTATAATAATGATATTTTGCCTTCACAAGTGGGCAACTCGTCTCTTTCAGCACTTATGGCCATGTCAAAAGACAATGAAGTGTCTTTTAAAGGAAACCAGTTGTCTGAAGAAAGATTGATACCAAAGAAAGAACGAGTATGCAACAGTTCACCTCTTTCTGGTAACAGTTGGCAGGGCGTGAACTGGGGTTCTGTGAAAGATGAGGATGAGGCATTTTCTTCTCAGCGGCAGAAAAAAATGAGTCGTGCTGAATATATGTTTGTAAAAGATAACCCTGATGTGGATTCCCAGGAATTCTCACGTATATTTCCTGGTGTTTCAGCCCGTACATTTTACAGGTGGAAGAAAGAAATCAAAGCTCAACTTCAGATGGCTTAAGTAGTTTATGAAGATTTACATTTTAATCTCTATAAAGAGCTATGCATGGAAGCTTGTAGGAATCACCTCTCGAATGTTTGTTACATTTAGTACTTCTAGTCTACAGTAATTGCATTGTAATGCACACAGCTAGATTGTATTTTTTTCAACTTGCTTCCACTTTAAAAATGTGAATGCTGAGGTGAATTTCAAGATTTTCAATTACCGTTAGTGTTCATTACAAATAACGCAAACTAAGGGAGTCCAAATTTTGTTTTGCAATTCATTTTTACCACTATTATTTATGTATGAATCTAACATTGTATGGTACGTTTATACAATAATTTAATACAAGGTTATACATTTTTTTATTTCTGGCTTTGTTGTGGTTTTTTTTTTTTTTTTGCATAATAGTTTCTTATGTACCGTTATAACCTGTTGGTTATTACTTCCTTAAACTAAAAGCAACAATTTATCACAATAGCATTATCAAACTGCTAATTGGAAAGATTTTTATATAATAATAGCCTGATAATTTTATGTTTTGTCTCAAAATTACTTATACCACATAATTTAAAACGGAAGTTTTTTTTTTTTTATTTGCTTAAAATATTGTTTCTTATTAAATATTCACGTGGGTTTTTATTAAATCTTTTAAATGAATAATACACTTCTTTGTTAAAGGAGGCCAATGCATTTGTTTTCAAAGTGCAGCGAGCGTGCCTTACAGTTCAGCAAAGTACAATTGATCTCTAATGGGTTGTTATTCTATTAGGTGTATTTACACAATAGTATAAGCAGTGAGTTTTTTATTTAATATATTATGTGCAATAGTACATTCTAGTATATTCTATCACCACAGTTTATTAAACATGTTGATTTTGTTTGCTCTTGTATTAGTTAATGCCATATCAAATTTTTGAGCTAAGAGAAATACATGAAGCATCATACCTCAACCATATCGTTATTATGCATTTCATTTTATTATCAAGGTTCACTTTGTAGATCTCATAAATGGTGCATTGTTATTCTGATTGTGCCTAGATTTAGAATAATTGTTGATATAGCAAGTTTTGTTTTTGTCTCTTTAAATATTCTAAGTATGTATTTTTACACTCAATATTTTTTGTCATATTTTCATGTTCATAGTCAATTGGTACCTTTTAGTTTTAAATTTTGCATTTTCAATGTTGTAATATTATCATACATTTTCATTAAAAACTAAATGCAAAGCCTCAGCTAGTCTTTCAAGCTGGCTCCATCTCCTTAACAAATGTTATGGGTCACTAGAATTTTTGCTAAATGCCAAAGCAACTATTTGCCATTTAGCTGAATGTTGTCTAAGCCCTTCAAGGTAGATTGATAAATTGTTTAGAGATGTTTATTGATAGAGCTGCAATAGAATTTTCCTTTAAATTTACATATCTGTTGTCATAGAAAAGTACTAAGCATTAGTATTTAGCACATACAAATAATTTGTTGTATTGATAGATACATAAAGATCAAACTGTATGAACTGGCTACTCAATATAATTTTTTAAACTAGCACTCCAAAGCTTAATGGGGAGTTTCCTCTTACATATCAAGCTTAACTCGGTGGTTGATTGTGTGGGTGAATCAGTGTATAGTTGTGTATTGGTTGAGCAATCATGATCCATTGGAACACAACATGTCACATTTTCATTGTTTAAATTGTATAAAACTAGTCAGTACACATCATTTATTACAAGTTTGTACAATAAACAATGATTAGCTTTGAAACATAATTTAATACATTTCTTTACTAACCTACATCTGCTAGGTTTGAGAAACACTTTTTACTATAATATGCAACACATTTATTTTGTTAAATTTTTCTGTCTGTTGAACTAATAGTTTATACAACATATACTAATTTTATTTTTCTTTGTATGTTGAACTTGGTTGTTATGATTAAGTTTAAATCAAGAAATTAACCCTTGCACAAGCAATTCAATTGATTGCATCATACTTTAGTATTTCCCAGGCCTTGTTCTGTACCTAATCAGTTTGTTTTACTACAACTTTTACCTAGTCTTCCAGATTCTTCAGCATATTAGAAGTGCGCTGCTCCAGGTTTTCTTGTAATTATGCCTTTGCTTTTGTTAACTGATGAAGTTGTGCTAAATTTAAACTCACTGCTTATGACGGTGTTTAGTGATAATACCTTGCACTGTTGTGTGCATGAAACATTTTGCTGCTGAAAGTTTTCTCAAATATTCTGTGTATATTTAGTGGTTTTTATACAGTTACTGTTGAGGAGCTGATTTAAACAAAACATGAAGCATTAATTAATGTTTAACTTTTATAATGTTTGGCACTGCTGGAAATATGCAAATTGCAATTATTTCATGTAAATTACCTGAATAGGTCTTACCAGATCTAATGACAGCCAGGCTAAATAAACAAAATACATTTTGAGTTGTACCAATTAACATTAATTTTGTCTTGTTGATTGGCTGTTCTAAAACACCTAGGTAGTGTTCAAGCACAGAGTAGAGATGTTGTTACTTAACATACACATTGTTCTATGTACATTGCTTTTTTATTTGGATGTATTATGGTTCAGTGCAATAGTAGGATTACCATTTTCATTATCCTATGTTTTTGCTGTATGTTTTAATAAGAATAACGTACTAGATCAGTACAAGATAGTTCTACATTGCATAAACAAACTTATTTATCCATAGTTAGAGGACTTATGAACTGATTTTTTTAAAAATTGTGTTGAACATAGGAAAACTCTCCCTATTCATTATAACAAAGCATAAAACAATACTGTACTTAACCTACAACAGCATAATTTAATCATTTGAAAATGTTTTGATGTTATAAACTAGTAAAAATGCAGCTCTCATTCTCTCTAGGGTATATTATTCAGCATTTCTGATGAGCTGTTCCTCTGTATAATTTGAAGAAAGTCCTTAATATACTTCTAATTACAATCAGGTGCATGATTGTAATTTAAATTTTATGCAATGACTGTAATAGCCAATTACTGAATAAGAAAGGTGTGTTACTTAAATAGTGTTGACCAGTTTAATAACATGGAACCACACACAGTTAAAATCCCACTACTATTGTCTGGTTATCATCATTTTATAATGCATGCCAGTTTAGATTAAGATATATTTTTAATAGCTCATGATCTAACAGTAGTACTACAGTGAACATTTTTCTCTACTGTGGAAGCACACGTGTCACGTAGATTAGTATCAATATTTAACAGAACAATTTTTATTTTAAATCAACCCCTACTCATACCTTTTCTTGAAATATTTAAATGTTTTAAAGGCTTACAGCGTAGCATTTTTTAAATGGTGGACATACATTAAAGGAATTTTCTTTCTTCCCCCCCCCCCCCCAATTTAAATATTGAGTTTGATTTCCATTGTAAAGAAATATTTAAAAGCATACACTTGTATGTTGTAGTTGTCTAGACAAGCTCCATTGTTTATGTTGACTAACTGCTCCACAGATAAAGCATATATTACAGTATTACTGTAAAGTCTTTGTATCATAATGGGTTTTTTAATTAGCTTTTTACTTTTCACATTACTAGAATCTAGCATGTGAGTGTTGAGCACATGTTTTCAAGGTTTATGCATTTATAAACAGAAGGGTTGATTTATATACACCAGGTGTGTTCTCTTATTTCTCAATGTTAGGACAGCAGAGTTCTGGCTGATGTAGCACGACGTGTCTGTCTCTTGTACAAATTTAGATCTTTGTGGGAGTTTTTTTTTTTGTTCAGATTTATATTCCTGTTTTTACTTGGGAATAATCATATGCATATTCTTTTAGGTCTTATTTTTTCAGTTGTCTATGCAATAATAAAATTCAGTTGATTAGATTCCACAATTGTTAGGTTTTCTATTCTTTCATTTTGTGTGTGTATGTATATATAAATACACGCATATTTTTATATATATACGGGAGACTGACGATTTTTCGAATATACACATGCCTGAATGCAACAAATCAATGCCCAATCAGCATTTGTCGCATTCGGGCAAGTGTCCATTCAGGCATTTGTTGCTTTTGGGCAATTTGTCAAAGACCCCCATATATACATATTACACAAAATATTCATATATATGCATACTTACATACATACACACATATATATACAAGTCGGCTGGTGGTGTCCTATAGAATCTCAAATTTAAAAGTTAACAACAAAACATGCCGTGCATTACTTGTGTTGCCATTGTCTTAATGCAAGTATTGGAGTAGGGTCTATTTATGTAACGACTTAAATTTGTTGATAGTTGACAAAATTTGTACTCTTTCACATACGCCAACAAAAGAACATTAAGAAAATTTTAAATACATGCACATAGCTAAAACATTAAACGGATCAATGTCAAACAATATTTTAGCTTAGATTCCTCGAAAAAAAGGGAATCATTTTAATAACAGAGTCAAATAAAAGCAATTCATTGAAATTGCAGGGGAGGTAACTTTTTAAAAAATTCAACACTAAATATTATATTCATACCACACTGATTATTATATGTTAAAGCTCATAATTAAAGTAGATTAATGTTAAGATTATTTATATTATTTCCTGAATAGTTGGTACAGAGTGTTATAGTTTTTTTTTTTCATTTCTATGATCTCTTAAAAATCACTATTTTTTGTTTTTCTGTATTATGTTAAATAAGAGAATGTTGGAAAGGCTATCTCAGAGCGTGGATGCCTAGGAAACCGGGTTGTATTTGCATTTATTTTGTTTTATTTGTGTTTGCGCTGTGTTTGTGTTTTCATTTGTGTTTGATTTTGTTCTGTTCCCAAGTTGGTTCATCTAAAAATGATTCACCTTGGCAAAGGTATACAGCTAGTATAAATAGAGAGAGAGAGAGAAATAATTTAAGGGCACGTTATGATAACAATCAATTTACAATGCAAGTATAATTGAAACTTATTTTTCATTTTAATATGGAAAACTTTTTAGTCTTATTTTAATCTATTTATTAGAGTACTTGTGGATACACAGCTGGGAGAATGTTTACACTGGTGTCTGATAATGGAATCTTCTTTAAAAAAGAGGTGTTAGGTTACTGGTAGTTAACTAAATACACACATGGCTGATTAATGTCTATACTAACCCTGTCCCTAACCTCAACCCTGGTCCAACCATACGCCTAACCCTAATTTCTAACCATAAAATTAGTCGAGAATACAATACTACTAACAACCCAACACCCCTTTCTTAAAGAAGATTCCATTATCAGACACTGGTATCTATAATCATCCGTGTATTTTCAGACTTAAAAAACTGTTAGCCTTATATTTCTTGGTTCTTCGCTCTTGGGGTGTGGTTTTATCCAAACTACCGCCCAGACGACCCATGGTATGCTGTACATTAATCACCCTCCGCCATGGTGAGGTGGTGAACCGGAAAAAGTCACAGGCAATAAAACACAGAAAATGTCACATATTATATACAAATTATTTATATATTCCCCCTATACTTTCAACAGTGTCCGCCCCCCCCCCCCGGAGAAAAAGTCTGAAAGAAACACTTGGAACCGACAGCAATAACTTAAATTTACTGTTTTTCCGGGAGTGTGCGGGGACACGTAAAACTCCCTTGGATGGGGATGGACAATGGTTAAAAACTAATGATGATGGGAATAAATAAATAATCCGCTCTTAGCGCTGCGGTTTAATTCGGAATTGTGCATTTTTAATTACTTGGGCCATTTCCGTTTCATGCCGCAAGGGCGCAGCCATATGCATTAGCGTCCGATAACTTTTAATTTCATCGAAAGGATATCACTATTAAAATAAAATGCTACTTATTACTTAGTATTTCACTTACGTTTGTTTGTATAATATCATAATTTTTGTAATTTCAGTGCACATTTTTTTTATTATAACTGCCTTGTCGTTTCATTTATTTTTTAGAAACCATTAAACTATTTCTTTGCCCTTGTTTTCATTTTGAGTCTATTTATATCCTTTCGATTTTTTTCTTACGTAGAAGTTTATAGATCTAGAACCGTGAAAGCTGATGAAACTGTACCAGCTGGTTCGACGAGCTGTATTTGCTGGGCTTGCTCATAAACATTTACAAGTTATTAGCCCAACATCCTTTTGTTTATTACAAAAGACTACTTACTCAACGTCATCTGGTTGGGGTTCGAAGAAATTAAAATTTCTGCAATCTCAAAGAACTAGACAACTAGCGATGTCGGACCCTGCAATAGAAGCTGTTCTTGCTCCATACAGAAAAGCTGTGAAAGAGCAGGTAGAATCTAATATTAGATTTAGAATATTAGACTAGATCTAGATCTAAACTAGATCTAGATTCTAAGTAGATTCTAGAATCTGTACCGAAAAAACTGTACTTAATTATAAATTAAGAGAAGACTTAAGTTAAAATTAACAAACTCTCAAGTCTTTTTTAGGTCTTAGTCTTAAGTAATAAGTAAAATAAGTACTAGAGTAAAGTTCCACGCGCGGTCACACATAGCGAACTCCCGACTTTCATCGACTTTCATCGGGCGCTATTTTGTAACCGTTTAACACAGAAACAAACCCAAAGTACTATATTATTCCTCTGCCTTTCTACTCTTAATATGTATCAATCATTTTATATTCCTACGCATTGAATTTGAGATATTCATGTTTTAGTGACGTGCTACTTGCGATATTTTTTTCCCCTCTTTTTTTTTCCCTGCGGCCATCTGAACCCGCTTGCGTAACGATCGTGTTTTATACGTTTTAATCCTAGTTTAATAAATAAAATAAATATTTTACACTTTTAAACGTGTTGTTGATTGTATTATTAATTAATAGATTTCAAAACCAAATTAAAAACATGTTAATTAAATTAATTAACGACATTAAAAGTTGACCCAGTGATGACTCAAGGGACGCAACTATAATAATCATAACAAAGGGACGTAACAACCACTGACAAGACATAACGTAACATTTGCTTAGATATGCTTGTATGTAGAGACACAAACTAGATTTAGAAGAAGTAGATGATCGAAATAATTTAAAACAGCAGAAAAAAATAGAAATTATACAGATTCTAGGCTTAGCTTGAAATGTAGAGCATCTAGAACTAGGCTAGTCTAGCTCAAGTCGTTGGTTACGCAGCGCGGTGAAACCACCCAAATCGACACCCAAGCTGCGGCCACCCCTATTCACCTAACAGGTTGCTTTATTAGCCTAATCTATCGTATGTACAGTGTCCCGCACATATTGTAGAAGCTATTTATAGTTAACCTAGTTATAAAAAGCTTTGATTGGTTGGTTTATTCATCTCATCCGGGACCTAGTGTTTTTCATACCGGGAACTAGAATCGCCTTCGACGTCATACCTCGAAACTTTAAAATTTAAAAACTCGACTTCCAGAAGGAGAAAAACAAAAGAATTTGACCTGGATATATTTAGAAATGGACAGGTTTACAGCAGATATCGGTAGTTTCGTATAAAACATCAAAACAAATATTGTACGAAGCGATAAACAGGCGATGACAGCACCGGTGTTTTAACCGCGCGTGGAACTTTACTCTATTAGTTACTAAAATTAGTAAATTACTAAAGAATATAAATTAAAAACTCACTGGAAACTTTTAGTATTAGTTACTAGATTCTAGATCTAGATCTAGACACTTAGATCTAATTGTTATAGTTAAAATATGACTTGGGTTTGGGAAGTACAAAGTATTGGTGTACATTGCCAAACAATAGACTAGATCTCATTACTAATAAAATTGTATGGAAGAGTGGCTATTCCCTATAAAATACTATAAATGTACTACTTGCAGGGTGATATTGTAAGACAACTGAAAACTGATGGAGCTGGTGACATTGATTTGCAAAGAGCTGTTGCTGAACTCAAACATAGGAAGAAAGCTCTTGAAGACAAGGTAGTAAAATGGTAATTGTTTTAACATTGTAAACTGGGCACTGAAAATATGTTTTACAAACTGGCTTTCTTTGTTTAATCACAGGAACTTGAGCTTGCTCCAAAAGATGACTTTGATCGATTAAAAATGGAGGATCTGTTAAAACAGAAGTTTTTTTATGATCAGTCCTTTGCAATTTATGGTGGTATGTATTTTATTACTTTCTTGTAATATTTTAAGTAGGCCTATAATGTTAGTTTATGTTATGTGTTTACCAGAATATTATAGACATTGCAAATAATATAATTCTAAAATATATAACTAAATTTAAGTAAACTTGTACATTACTACAACTGCAGCACATTCATTCATTAACCTTGCACTGATTTCCTGTTCTGTATTTAATAGGTGTAAATGGCTTGTATGATTTTGGTCCCATGGGTTGTGCCATGAAAGCTAATTTGCTTCAAGCTTGGAGGAAACATTTTATTCTTGAGGAACAAATGCTTGAGGTGGACACTGCTATGTTGACACCTGAACCAGTTCTAAAGTAAGCTACCCTGTTTGTGTTAGCGAAATTTAATAAAATGAACTAGCCTGTATGATAATCAGCACTTGTTAATAAAAAAAACTCATATTTCTGTTCTAAAATTAAATTTTCTTTTTATTTCAGAGCATCCGGTCATGTAGACAGGTTTCAAGATTATATGGTGAAAGATTTAAAAACAGGGGAATGTTTTAGAGCTGACCATCTAATTGAAGGTTAAACATATTTATAAAAACTTTAATAAAACCATAAATAAAATCTTAACAAACATAAATAAAATTTAACACCAAGATAGTTTTAGTGTATCCGATACTTGCTGTGACTGAAGCCAATTGGTTTTAGCATAATTTATTTTGTTTTAGCTGTCTCCCTTTTAGATATTTTTATAAATGTTATCTGAAAACAAGCATGTTTATTTGTTTTTAGCTACCTTTGAGAAAATGCTGGAGGATAAAAAGACATCAGATGACGTTAAGGAAGAGATACGTAGGCTTCTACCTTTGGTAAAAACTTTACAATCCAAATTCTGGTTACTTGTTTGATTCACAATACATTGTAGTAGCGAGTTGCGCAGCTTGCGCCGTGACCTTTGTTGCCATGGTAATCATGGCTGTACCTTGAACCTAAATTCCATGTTTCCGGTTGCCCATTGGTAATTAAGGCCATGTCGCTTAAGGCGAAACCACAGCACACCTGATCTACGCATGACACAGTGCGCATCTTTGTTTTAACCTCAAGAGGATTTAGATTCAAAACCTATTTTAATTTTTGGATCTCGTTTATTAGCTTACAGAGGAGCAATGTGCTGAAATATAAGGTAAGAATCTATAAATAATAAGGTACTTAATATTTACATTGACATGCCCAAATGTTGACTAGACTAATAATTGGGTCTTCTAAAATTAACCTATATTTTAAAATTACGATTTCAATGGTCCGCAAGCCTAGGAAGGCTCACCGCGATAGAGCCTTAATTTCGCGCCAAATTTCCTGTGATTCTTACATTATTAAAATATCGCATTACTTGATTACTATTAGTATTACTATAGGCCTACTAATATTAATAATTTAGTTTAAGTAGCCTACATTACTGTAACATTACATTTACTAAATTATTACGGTTGATTAGGACAATAAGCCATTAGGTCTAGATCTAGACTTTACATTAATTTAATTTTAAGATTTTTACACAAGTTGACTTAAATTTTGATCTCTAGATTTCTAGACTCTAGAAAATAGAAAATTTAGACTCTAGTATTAAGTATAGATATCTAGTAGTAAATAGGCCTAGAATAGATCTAGATGATATTATTAATAAGATAGATAGCCTAATAGATTCTGGATTTAGAAAAACGAATCCAGATTACTAGCTCTATTGAGTATTGATCTATAGTCTATAGTATAGTAACTAGATCTAGTAAAAAATAATCTAGCTTTAGGCCTAGATCTAGTTTAATTCTAGATCTAATTTAATCTTAAATCTATAATCTATAGGCTAATAGTAATACAATAGTATAGGGCCTACACTAATCTAGATTCTAGTAAGAAATAAAAGGTACTAGTTAATTTTGATATAGATCTAGATCTAGAATCTAGATAAGTTAATTAATTATATAATTATATAGTTATATAGGCCTAAGTGTTCATCTAATTCTGCATTAAGTATTAAGTAGGACTAGGCCTATATCAATTCATTAATTAGCCTATTTATTTTAATTCAGTACATTTAGTAGATGAACACAATCATTTAATCATTATGTTTGATTAGGTCATACAAGTACTAGTCTAGATCTAGATTCTAATCTAGATCTTGTAAAAATAGTGAGACATTGTTAAATGGTTAAGAATAGATTTAGACTAGTGCAGGTATAATTCTCCATCAAGTAGGCCTATATATTTAAATTAATGTAGGCCTATGTATATATCCATAATTAGGCCTATTAAGGACAATTTTAGTACTTGATAATTTTATTAATATTAATTTAATTCTAGAATTGTGTGCCTAGAACTTGGGTCAGTTTGTTTTCTTTGTACATCTTATTTGCTTATAGGCAAGACCAACAAGGTGTAAGAAGGATTGCTAATGTAATCAGAAACTTGATGGCTGATATAAAGCGGCTGAGGAGAACAGGCTTGTGACTGGGAATAGGTTGGTGGAACTTGTGTACAGCCCTTTCTATGTTCAACCCATGTCTCAGGTGGAAGTACATTCAGTAAGTATGGAGACTGAATGTATTTCTAATGTTTATATTTATTTTATATAGTTTGCAATATGTTGTGCTAGATATATATTTTGTGAAATGGTCTGCTAAATTCTAATTCCATTTGCCCTTCTCTTTTCAGGTAGTTTTCATGGAGATCCAGCTTTATTTAAGGCTCATCTTAAAGAGAATGATGTGGCTGCTGGGACATAACTAAAATCTACATTCAACTGCTTGCAGATCTCAAGAAGCCTGGGGTTCTCATGCAGCGCCGCAAGCACTCAGGCTGATTGGGAAGTTAATTTCTGGTCCTTCGATAAAGCTCAGTTACAAGAACGCAATGTGGCGATCAAATGTATTCTGTTTCTTAAAGTCATGGAAGCGTTGTTGACTTCTACTGAGCCTTTCTTGGTGCGACAGCTGGAGAGGTATCTGATGGGAAATCTGATTGGTGTCTAGCTGACTCATAAGTGGGAGCAAGGTGATCAAGGTGTGTCGCAATACAGTGGAAGGACTATTAAAAGACTGCCAGCAACAAAACAAAAGTCAGCTCTTTACACCATAAGCTACTGGGCAGAGGATAAGGATAATGCTGAGGATTTCAGTCATCGGGCAGAATCACTGGTGGTTGACTTTATAGGAATCTTGTTTTTCTTTCTGAATAATAGCTAATCAGAATTTCAGAGTACTTCTTTCATTTTTAGTATAAAAATGAACTTTATTTTTTAAACATTAGTGTTTTTGTAAATTGTTACTGAAAAAATGATTGCTGTGAATTGTAAACTTATTTTGAAAACTAATACTAACAATGTTTATAATTAAGTTTAGTGTTCATAGTGTAAAAAAAAATTACATTTTAATTAATTACTTAACTTATTTTTCAGGGTAATTGAAATCAGCTAGATAATCCTAGAATCAGTAGTCAATGTGCTTCTTTTCCTTAGATGTGCTAATTGTATCTAAAGATTAATTATAATTGATACTTAAATTGTTTTAACACTAAAGAGACTAAAGTGGTCCAAGAAATTTTTCGTCACCTATTTTTTTTCCAGCATACATTCAATAAATGGGTTAGATCTAGATCTACTAGTAATTATACTTTAAACCAATATTTTAATGTTTATTCCTCGATAATTAATGCTACTTTTCTTCTTAAGAGGGATCATATTGAGAAGAGGCTAATTTCTTGATTATGTAACTGTTTTACAGTACTGTGTTGATCGTAGATTATACAAGGGCTAAATTTAGGTTGTCACTATGTAATTTATTTCTTTGCTCTTATAAACATATTTTTAAATTATTGCAAAAAATCTTTTTTTTACTTTGCCATTCTCCTAAATGTTTCTATTTTATTAGACAAAATTAAAATTCATGTGGTAATCTGATTACTGTATTTTAATGATTTATATTTCTTTTAGCAAACATTGAAATGTCAGTATGCATAGTTCAGTAGTAATAAACACTGGTACACACTTTGACAGCTATTTTCTTTTTATTTTGATCTATAATTTTATTATGGCCTCCTGATATAGACACTGAATATCAAGGGGGGGGGGGGGGGGGGGGTTGAGAAGGTATCGTAAAGGCAACCAGTTGCTACTTCCATTTTCCATGTGGTGTGTGTGCAGGTCTACTCTACTTCATCTACCCAAGTAATATCGTTATTACAATTACATTAAAGAACTTGTGAAGTAATATGTGCTTATGCATTTCTATTATATAATAGTATTAACAGTATTAAATATTAATAAATCGATTTACAATAACTAGATCTAGTTTATTTTAAACCTACATTAATTTTTTTACACGGAGTAATAAGTCAATAATAAAAAATGAATCATGAATGGCATTAAATTACTCAGTCAATCATATCCAGTCCAGTATAACTTAGGCTTTAAGCTTGATTATAATTTTTTAGTTTTAAAAAAATGCGAATCCCGGATGATGCAACAAAATTATAATTTTTTAATTTTTCGAAAAATGCGAATCCGTGATGATGCAATGAAAAAACCATCGGTGCCAACTTTTTTTCTTGCGTAACATAGACTTGAATTACGAAGGTCTAAGCTGTTTAAGCCACGCCCACAAATTTTTAAAAGGCCATATCTTAGCTCCTAATTAAGCTAGAGACACAAAATTGGTATCAATGTGTAGGGAAAAAAATCCTGTTTGTTTGTGGTATAATTTTACTCGAAATTAGTGGAGTTTAAAAATTACGAGCAACAGCCTAATTGTAGTAATTGCTTTCTGTAAATGATTTTCAGATTGACGGCATGAGTAAAGATGATATGGGCAATACTCTTAGAGAGTATAAAATGAAATCACCAATCACTGGCAATGATCTCACAGAACCTATGGAATTTAATTTGATGTTCGCAACTTCAATTGGACCAACTGGTCAAATTAAGGGGTTAGTGTACTATTAATACGTTGTTCCATGTCATCAGTTATGTTGGTTGATTCATTGGCGCTTACATGTTTTCTTGTTGGATGATTTCAGTTATCTAAGACCAGAGACAGCCCAGGGTATTTTTGTTAACTTCAAAAGATTGCTGGAGTTTAATCAAGGGAAGCTGCCTTTTGCTGCTGCTCAAATAGGGAACTCATTCAGGAATGAAATCTCACCCAGATCTGGGCTTATTCGTGTTAGGTAAACCACATTGATTTGTTGTTTTGAAACCCAAAACATGTATTAAATATAATCCAGTAACGAATAAGAATGTATTACCATTAGCCATAAAGCCGACATTGTACAGTACAGATGTAAGGATGTCTTGTGTCTTATCATTTAGGGAGTTTACAATGGCTGAGATAGAACATTTTTGTGATCCCTTGGACAAAGATCATCCAAAGTTCAGTAATGTTGCCGACCTTGAACTGACTCTCTACTCTGCTTGTAACCAAATGGATGGTAAACCCCCTGAGAAAAAAACTATTGGGGAAGCTGTCAAAACTGTAAGCACTCACAGCCATCTCTTTGTTTCAAAGTAGTTCAAATACAAAGAAGTGATTCTGATTGTATCTGTTTACTGTGTTCTTCTTCCTTAGAAACTGGTTGCCAATGAGACTCTGGGTTACTTCATGGCAAGGATTTTTCTCTTTATGACAAAGATGGGTGTGGATCCAGCTCGTTTGAGATTCAGACAACATTTGTCTAACGAGATGGCTCATTATGCTTGTGATTGTTGGGATGCAGAGTGTAAAACTTCCTACGTAAGCAACTTTGTACATTTGGAATCATATGGTATAGTATTATATAATATAACTTTCAATATTTCTTTTTCTATGAGATATATAAGTTAATGATATAGTTTAAGTAAGTTTTATTTCTATACAATGGTAGGGCTGGGTTGAATGTGTGGGCTGTGCTGATAGATCCTGCTATGATCTTACACAACATACCAAAGCTACCAATGTCAAGCTGGTTGCTGAAAAGCAATTACCTTCTCCTATATCCTTTAGAAACTAATTTGGTTACCATTACTAGAACATTGCTTAAGAAATAATTTTTGTAGATTTTTTAAAATTTAAATTAGATGTAATTAATATTAGTATTTTATGAATAAAATATCTAATGACCTTAACTTTGATCACAAAACTGTTGATATAACTGAATGTGTGCCCCAAAAAAGTGCTCTTGGCAAAATCTTCAAACAAGAAGCCAAGTTGATCACAGACTATCTGAACAGCATGTCCTCTGATGATATTACCCTCTTTGAACAAACTTTAAATGAAAAAGGGTACACATTTTCTTTATCTCTTTAGGATATATAAAGATGCTCTAATGATCTAACTCTCCAACCACATCTTTTTTTACTTGATGTAGCTACTATTAAAATCAAGGTTAATGTCTTAAACATATTTTCCACCAAAACATATATAGCATCAAAATGTAATTTCAATACATGCAGTAAATAAAACTATTTCTTTAAAAAGTATCTTTCTTTTAAAGACTACAAATTGTGGTTTTTACAACAACAAAAAGTATTTTTTTTATCTTACAAGACAATATGCCAAATTACCATCTGTTGTCTGTTTCTTGAAGTTTTATTTTACATAGATGTTTTTATTTTTCTACTCAAGTGACATTTTTATATTTTCTACTATACTGTTGACCATTATATATTTTCAAGTTAGTTATTTTAAAATAATTCTATTTGTTTGTAATAGATCTGCTGACATTGTTATAAATGGCACCACATACAACATCAATAAAGAAATGGTCCAAGTGAAAAGATATCAGAAAACAGTTCATGGTAATATATTTATCTGGTATCCTAGCTAATGTTAGATATTTCTATCCTGCTGGTCAATGTATTAACTAATTTAACTCAATTTTCTACAGTTGAGGAAATCGTTCCTTCAGTAATTGAACCATCATTTGGTATTGGTCGCATCATGTATTCTATATTTGAACATAACTTTAGGATGAGACCAGGAGATGAGCAAAGAACAGTAAGTTTATATAACTATTGTACAGCTTTAACATAGTTAAATTGTTCTTCAATTCATAGAAAATAATCCTATGATAACTTATAAAAATTGTGAGGTTGATTACTTTTTTATCCTTAAATGATAAGGTATCAATTTAAGTTTGTTTCTTGAACTACTTCTCTCTTACTCCAGTATCTGTCACTGCCACCTGCTATTGCTCCATACAAATGTTCTGTCTTGCCATTGAGCCAGAATGCTGACTTCACACCATTTGTGAGCAAACTATGTAAGTAGTTCTTATCACTTCTTATTTGTAAGCCAATTGTATTTCTATTTTCTTAATTAAAAAATTTCCCATGAAGCTATATGGGGACCATATACAAGAGAGTGTGTCTATGTCTTCAAATATATGTGGCATCTTAATTGACAGACATCAGATTTTTAATACAATGTGTACATCATGTAAAAGAAATAATGTGCTTTATTTTTCAGCATCACAATTGACCAACCTAGACATATCACACAAAGTTGACAACAGCAGTGGCTCCATTGGCCGGCGTTATGCCAGAACAGACCAGATTGCCATTCCCTATGGTATTACTGTTGACTTTGACAGCTTGAAAGAACCACACTCAGCCACGCTCAGGGAGAGAGAAACAATGAAACAAATTAGAGCTGACGTATGTGCTTGTTTGTTGCTTATCTTTGCTCCCTGTGGTAGCTTCTTATATACCTACTAGTTTCCAATTGATTGTTTTAATAGTTGTCCACATGACAAGTTTTTTGTAACTAATCACATCTGTAAGGGTAATACTGAAAAGCTTGCAACTGCATTTCCTTGAATAAATTTAGCCTAGAATGTAGATAAACTTTGTATTTTCCTTGTTTTTTTTTTTTTTACTTCTAAGTTATTATAATATTCTTTGTTTGAAATAGTTAGTTAAATATGGATAGTAACTGTTGTATCCGATGTATTTTAGTATCTATTTGATCTGCCCACAGATCAATGAGCTGCCCCAGATAGTGAAAGATCTGGCAGATGGTAGACGCACCTGGCAAGATGTCCTCAACAACTATCCTCTCTTTGAACAACAAGAATCTGTCAAATAAACGACCACCAGTAACCAGTGTTAACTTTTGTACTTAAATTACCATAATGGTCAGTTCTAATTGTTTTGATCACATCTTCACCATAAGCTAAGGAGGTGACTACAAAATTAGCTGTGTTCAATGTTTTTATTTAATCAACTGAGTAAAAATTTATACTTTCAAGGAAAAGTCCACTTTTAAGATTATGAACTGGAATAGCTCTACGTTACTTTTTCTTTCAAGAGATAGTAAGCTCAATTTTAATAAAATATGGTGATGGTTAGAATTTTCTAAAAAAAAAATTGCAGGTGAAGGCAAACTTTTTTTTTTTTGCATGCACTTATATAAGTATTTTTTTTACTTTTCCATGATGGTTTCAAAGTGGTCTGTGAATTTTTGGCTTCTTTTTTTCTAACTTTTAAAAATATTTTGCTCTACACATATTTTGACGACACGCTCAATTCAGCTTGAGCATTGCCATAAAAAACTTTTTTCTATTAATCTATATGTGACGCTAACTGATAACTATTTTATTACAATTTAGATTTAACCTTTAAAACTGCCATCCATGATAATTTAAATGCTCAAATATTTTTAGCAGCCTATTTTGTTTGAATGAAATAATGTTAAATAATTGATTTAGTGATACAATTTAAATGGAATTTGAGTTGAAAGGAATGCAAGTTGTTGCATTTTGTTTATTTCCTGTTAAAGTTTTACTGCATTTATGTCACAGGTTAGTGAATGTTATTTTGTCCAAATTTCAGCCAGTGTAAATCTATTATTGAATGTGTTCAATAATTGTGTTGAATCCTACCACTGTGTAATTCAACTATATTGATAGTGTATGTAGGCATGTTCCTCTGAGTGTTTCTGCCCTCTATGATACAATGAAACTACTCTTGAGCTTTCTATTACTGTATGATTGTCAAGAACGAGCTAGTTAAATGAGATTTGTGTTGCTATTTGGGCCTATCCTGGACATACTGAGTCCCATGAAAAGTTTGATTATAAGATGGTATGTAAAGTCTGTCTAACATCTTGTTTTTCACCAGCTATTATGTAAACACAAATGAACCAATGACAGCTTGATTGTATCCTCACTGATTTTCCTTCATTGCTTTACTAACACATTGATGCCAATTTTGGCAGCACAATTGTCTTGAACTATTGAAACACTAACAGCTGTGTAATACGTTTTTGTTCTTGTAATTGATAATGTTTCTTTATATAAATAAAATCATGTAGCAATATCTCAGTTTTGATTGTGTTTGAAGTTTTACTTCACATATATTGTCTACTTAACTTAATATACTTGGGCCTTATAAATCAGCTATGTAAAAATGTGACGTATTTAACCGTATTTTGCATTGGATTAGTACTGTGTTAAAATGTTTTAATTATGCAGCTGTTATATATTCATCTCAAAGTTGAAGATTTAGATAGCTTCTAGATTTTGTTACTTTGAATTTTATGTATGGGTAAGGAGCTTTTATTGCTAAATCCTGCACAGTGTAATCCATGCCACTGTCATTTTACTAATGTAATCATCAAAAAGTAAAACGTTTCCTTTACTTAAACAAGCTATAGCTTAGTTAGCTTCCCCTCATCTGTACCTTAGACCTAAGAGGTTGGGATTATGTTGTCAGTACTTGGCCTAGCTGTCTTGAGTTTCCCCGACTAGAGAGTTAAACATTTTCAGATGTATCTCGTACTTGAGCATCGGAATCGAACTTTAATAGGGATGGTATCGTTAACTTGAATATATGAAGCATTACAGTATCAGCCAGTTTAAATTTATAAAAAATCCACATTTTTTATTTTACACTTCTTCACCTTTATTATGGACAGTTGTCTGACCACTTTCTAGGCAGTGGTTTGGGGGGGGGGGGGGGGGGGCTGGATAGTTGTCACTTGACCTGACAACTGCAGAGGGCTATATTTATCTCAAAACTCTAGAATATCTTAATTCGTAATCAATGATGCAGAAGATCGCAAGGCGGGGTGCGGACTTCACCCGATTACGTCAAAAAGATAAATATCTAATTTTAGTGAGAAAATTTGCTTTTCCAAGTTATCTTAACTAACCTTTTAAGGTTATATGGATCATATTCATAAGGCATAGAATGACGCCGTCGGTGATGGGGATGACCCCAAATTTCCTGTATTTGTAATACACCTTTCATATAAAAAAATCTTTGGTGGAGAGGGGTGTGACATCCTGGGCTATTGTACCGGGTGTCACCCGACCTAGCGACGCCACTGCAGTGACATACATGTGCGGGAAGTGGGGGGGGGGGGGGTGTGAGATTCAGGGTGACGATGAAAGGAACTGGAAAACCTATTTTGAACTGCATTACTGAAATATACACGTAGCCTACGTGGCTTGACAGATTTATCGACAGACTGATTGAACTGTTTGATCGGTGGAGAAAATTTTTTTTTTTTACAAAGGTGGGGATGTGGGGGATTTTTTCCCCAGCCTAAATCGGAAGGATTTTCAGCGGATTAATACTCAGATTAAAAATAGCCTATGGCCAGAACTGAGTTTTTTAAGGGGGGGGGGGGGGGTGGATGCAGAGAATGCGCTGTTTTGTTTTTTTTACCAAAATTGTATTAATTATGCACATTAATTCCAAACCTGGCAGGGGTTCATTTGAACAGAATAGCAGAATTGCGCACCAAACATTATTTCACTGCACTCAGAAATATAGAAACCTTTGCTCCATATGAGACCGTATGTTGAATATCAGGTTCTGATCACTAACAAAAACCTAAATTACACATTCAAGGTATATTAATTCATTCTAATACACAAACCAAAATGGTAATCTGTGTATTTTTCTTCTGGGGGTTCCTGAGTTTTGCTGGGTGTGATGTAGGTAAGTAGGATGGAACTGGGTTCACGTTTGTTGCATCCATATTTTATCTCCCTTAGAAAGTCGTTCCTTCCATTTTGCACATTGACTCTAGATTTCTAGAATCTAGGTCCTAGAGTGTAAACATTTCCTTACTTTTGTGGACTTTAGTTGTGATTTTGTTTTTGTCAGTGTTTGTTCTGTTTTTCTACAACGTTGATGTTTTCTATTTGTCTAAATGTTAGTGTGTCCTTTTTGCCAGAGTGTGTTCTGTTTATCACTGTGTGTTCTTTCTGTCTCGTGTGGGTTCTTTTTGTCATAGAGTGTTCTTTTTCCCAGTGTGTGTTCTTTTTGTCATAGTTCCTTTTGTTATAATGTGTTCTTTTTGCCTTAGTGTATGTTCTTTTTGTCATAGTTCCTTTTGTTATAATGTGTTCTTTTTGCCTTAGTGTGTGTTCTTTTTGTCATAGTGTTTTGTTTTACCACATTGTGAGTTCTTTTTGTCTTAGTGTGTGTGTGGGGGGGGGGGGGGTTGTCACAGTCAAAGTGTTCTTTCGTCACAATGTATGCATTTTGGTCACAATAATATTAACTTTCTTTCCCCCACTTCGTTCATGTTCGTCTGTATCTCACATGGCCAAAGTATACCATAAAATTTGGCGGATGTTGCTCAGCCGTTTACGTTTTCCAGACAAGTCATTTGTGAACAGTAGCTGGCCACTTCCGGTCTTCCAGCCATCGCACAGGACCCACAGGGTCCGCAGGTTTTCGACTAAAGAAAGAAGTAATTTTAACGAGGAGGAAAAAGAAATCATCCTGAAACGTCACAACGATTTGAGAAAATCTCAGGGGTCAAGTAACATGATCCGACTGGTGGGTCAAGTGTGGTGTTTGATGTGTGGTGGTTGGGTCAAGTGTGGTGTTTGATGTGTGGTGGTTGGGTCAAGTGTGGTGTTTGATGTGTGGTGGGTGGGTCAAGTGTGGTGTTTGATGTGTGGTGGTTGGGTCAAGTGTGGTGTTTGATGTGTGGGTGAGGTGGGGTGGTTGGGTCAAGTGTGGTGTTTGATGTGTGGGTGAGGTGGGGTGGTTGGGTCAAGTGTGGTGTTTGATGTGTGGGTGAGGTGGGGTGGTTGGGTCAAGTGTGGTGTTTGATGTGTGGGTGAGGTGGGGTGGTTGGGTCAAGTGTGGTGTTTGATGTGTGGGTGAGGTGGGGTGGTTGGGTCAAGTGTGGTGTTTGATGTGTGGGTGAGGTGGGGTGGGCGGGTCAAGTGTGGTGTTTGATGTGTGGGTGAGGTGGGGTGGTTGGGTCAAGTGTGGTGTTTGATGTGTGGGTGAGGTGGGGTGGTTGGGTCAAGTGTGGTGTTTGATGTGTGGGTGAGGTGGGGTGGTTGGGTCAAGTGTGGTGTTTGATGTGTGGGTGAGGTGGGGTGGGCGGGTCAAGTGTGGTGTTTGATGTGTGGGTGAGGTGGGGTGGTTGGGTCAAGTGTGGTGTTTGATGTGTGGGTGGTGGGTTAAGTGTGGTGTTTGATGTGTGCGGTGGGTGGGTGAGGTGTGGTGTTTGATGTGTGGGTGATGTGTGGTGGATGGGTCAAGTGTGGTGTTTGATGTGTGGGTGGTGGGTTAAGTGTGGTGTTTGATGTGTGCGGTGGGTGGGTGGGTGAGGTGTTTGATGTGTGGGTGATGTGTGGTGGATGGGTCAAGTGTGGTGTTTGATGTGTGGGTGGTGGGTTAAATGTGGTGTTTGATGTGTGGGTGGTGTGTAGTGGGTGGGTCAAGTGTGGTGTTTGATGTGTGGGTGGTGGGTTAAATGTGGTGTTTGATGTGTGGGTGATGTGTGGTGGGTGGGTCAAGTGTGGTGTTTGATGTGGGGGTGATGTGTGGTGGGTGGGTGAGGTATGGTGTTTGATGTGTGGGGTGTGTTGTGTGTGTGTTTTGGGGTGGGGGCTGGGGTAACGCTTTCTATGGTATGTAAGATGTGGTATTGTTATAGAGGTGTGGGTGAGGTGTAAATTGTGGTGGGCTAAGATCTTTTAAGTTCACAGAAATCACACTCTGGCATGTGAAGAGTCACACTCTGGGATGTGAAGAGTCACTCTCTGGGATGTGGGGAGTCACTTTTTGGGAGTCACTTGACTTTTTATCTCTGTTCCATGTCTCTTTCTTATGATGGACCCTTACCAGTACATTAAGTTGGTTAAGTCTTAAATCACGAGCAGTTCGTTATAGTAGGCTCACATTTGATTCACGTGTGTAGTGAAATGAAACTAGTTCTTAACTGTGAATCTATTGAGCAGGAATGGAGTGCGGAAGTAGAGCGCAGTGCCTTACATGTTGCTGAGATGTGTTCGTTTAAGCACAGTAGCGACTCGGTGAGATCAAACAAAGCGGGTTACAGAATACTTGGTGAAAATATTCATGTACGTAGCACTGCCGGTGAGTATCTTAACACTGCAAATTATTCTTGCTGGGTCAGTGTAACATGGATGAGTGGGGTGGTGGATGAGTGGAGTGGTGGATGAGTGGAGTGGTGGATGAGTGGGGTGGTGGATGAGTGGAATGGTGGATGAGTGGGGTGGTGGATGAGTGGGGTGGTGGATAAGTGGAGTGGTGGATGAGTGGAGTGGTGGATGAGTGGGGTGGTGGATAAGTGGAGTGGTGGATGAGTGGAGTGGTGGATGAGTGGGGTGGTGGATAAGTGGAGTGGTGGATGAGTGGAGTGGTGGATGAGTGGGGTGGTGGATAAGTGGAGTGGTGGATGAGTGGGGTGGTGGATGAGTGGAGTGGTGGATGAGTGGAGTGGTGGAGTGGTGGATGAGTGTGGTGGTGGATGTGTGGAGTGGTGGATGATTGGGGTGATGGATGAGTGGGGTGGTGGATGAGTGGAGTGGTGGATGAGTGGAGTGGTGGATGAGTGGAGTGGTGGATGAGTGGGGTGGTGGATAAGTGGAGTGGTGGATGAGTGGAGTGGTGGATGAGTGGGGTGGTGGATAAGTGGAGTGGTGGATGAGTGGGGTGGTGGATGAGTGGAGTGGTGGATGAGTGGAGTGGTGGAGTGGTGGATGAGTGTGGTGGTGGATGTGTGGAGTGGTGGATGATTGGGGTGATGGATGAGTGGGGTGGTGGATGAGTGGAGTGGTGGATGAGTGGAGTGGTGGATGAGTGGGGTGGTGGATGATTGGGGTGATGGATGAGTGGAGTGGTGGAAAGGTGATGGGTGATGGAGTGGATGGCTTGGTGGATGAGTGGAGTGATGGATGATTGGAATGATGGATGAGTGCGGTGATGGATAAGTGGAGTGGTGGATGAGTGGGGTGGTGGATGAGTGGGGTGGTGGATGAGTGGAGTGGTGGATGAGTGGAGTGGTGGAGTGGTGGATGAGTGTGGTGGTGGATGTGTGGAGTGGTGGATAAGTGGAGTGGTGGATGAGTGGGGTGGTGGATGAGTGGAGTGGTGGATGAGTGGAGTGGTGGAGTGGTGGATGAGTGTGGTGGTGGATGTGTGGAGTGGTGGATGAGTGTGGTGGTGGATGAGTGGAGTGGTGGATGAGTGGAGTGGTGGAGTGGTGGATGAGTGTGGTGGTGGATGTGTGGAGTGGTGGATGATTGGGGTGATGGATGAGTGGGGTGGTGGAAAGGTGATGGGTGATGGAGTGGATGGCTTGGTGGATGAGTGGAGTGATGGATGATTGGAATGATGGATGAGTGCGGTGATGGATGAGTGGGATTGTGGATGAGTGGGTGGGGTGATGAAGAGATGATGGGGTGGACGATTACACATTTTACTACTATGTTTGCCTACAGTTTTGAAAGACGTCGGTGCTTTCGTTCACGAATTCAACAAAGAAGAAGTCAACTGGGATTACGAGGGGATGAAATGTAAACAGGGAAAATGCGGTCACTACACTCAAGTAAGTGTTTTTATAGCAGTCAGGAATATGTCGAGCTAATAAAGTATACGATAGGAAACTGATTCTTACAGCCATGTCTAACTTGTAATCTCCTTGAATGGACACACCCAGAAGTAAATACAGTGGGATGTGGGGGGGGGGGGGTGATTGTTAAGAAATGTGGCCGTATATATTAGTAAATCTCGTACAAATTTTAAAAAAAATGAATGAAACATGTTAATTTAAAATAAAATGATTATTTGATAACTTGGGGTCTTGCATATTATTGTAACAGTGGTAGCCAGTCCAGCTAAAATCAAATGACGACATGTATGTACCACGGCTAAGGCTATTCCATCTTTAGTCAGCGACCATTTCTACGGTTCTGCTCAGAGATCGCGAGAATTACATTTTAGAGAATTTCTTAGTGTCCCCTATTCGGAGAATTACTAGACGTCTCCATTTTGAGACTTATCAGGATTCAGGAAATACTTTGCTACGCTCTGTAGACGGTTATTGATAATGAATTTTAAAATATTTTTGAAAACCTCAAAATTAAATCTTTATAAAAATGTATAGATTGAACCTGGCCACGATGTTCCATAACGATCAACAGACACTAAACATACAAGCATATATATATGTATAAATAAATAAATAAATAAATAAATAAATATATATATATATATATATATATATATATATATATATATATATATATATATATATATATATATATATATATATATATATATATATATATATGTGTGTGTGTGTGTGTGTGTGTAATCAGGTAGTTTGGCCGACAACAGAAGTTCTGGGATGTGCAGCCAAGTGGTGTGACACCCTGATTGGAGTTTCTACCTTTACAAAAGGCAGCTTGTATGTCTGTCACTATGGACCCAAGTAAGAATCATTCACGATTTGACCCAAGTAAGAATCATTCACGATTTGACCCAAGTAAGAATCATTTACGATTTGACCCAAGTAAGAAACATTTACGATTTGACCCAAGTAAGAAACATTTACGATTTGACCCAAGTGAGAAACATTTACGATTTGACCCAAGTAAGAAATATTTACGATTTGACCCAAGTAAGAAACATTTACGATTTGACCCAAGTAAGAAACATTTACGATTTGACCCAAGTAAGAACCATTTACTTGATAGAATCGGGGTTATTTTAGGAGATGAAAAATGTACTTATTCTTGCTGGAATTGCGGTTATTTTAATGAATGAAATTTGTTTTACTGATTCTCGCTTTCGCTAAGTTTATGGGTATTTTAGAGCGTGAGTTGAGTGGAACTTGGTAAAGTTACTCTAGGGAATTCTGGCTTTTTTGTGTCATCCCCCTCCCCCTAACTACTTCTTGACTTCCGGGTAACGAATATCCAAAACTAGTATCTCTAGCGAGTTGTGTGGTTTAATAAAACATTTCATTTGCTTTGTGGGGAGGAATGATGGAACGCATTAATCAAATATTTGTCTTGATCTTACAGCGGGAACATAAATTTAAGTAAATCCAAAATTTATAAAAAGGGACCAGCGTGTTCGGCCTGCCCCAAAGGATTCCCACACTGTAATGATCAAATGTGTAGTAAGTCTAATTTCAGTTCTATTACACGATGTTCATGCGATATTTAGATCTATTAAATATACAGGCTGGAATTCATATAAAGATGGAACCTTTCACTAACTGCTTCGTAAGCCTGAAAGATTGTGTTAGTGGTAGCACACACACACACACACACACACACTGTTCAATAGAATCACTCATCCATTTCTGTACATGGTATATGCTGTTTTAAAGGTTTAAGTTACAATCTTCTCAGCTGAGTTAAGGATCAGGCCAGCATTTTGTCATTACATCAACTTCGGTTACTTTTCATTGCCGGGTTAATTATTACTTACAGTTAGCCTTAAACAACTACATGTTATTCAATCTTAATGTTTTACCACTAGTATTATTATTTTAATTATTTATTAAAATAACTATAGCCACCAAAAATTGTTTAAATAAAGTCAACATCATATAACCTCCACATATTTAATTTGTAGTGTAAGTAAGAAATTTCCTGTAGCCGAAACCTCTATATTGTTTCGTTTCCCCACTTTCAACTGCATGGTTTTTACACTATTTGAAGCCGAATCAGAGGGTACCTCGAAATAAAAATTAGCATATAAGTGGGCCTACCACACCAATTTATGGATATACGCTATAAATCCTGTAAGTCTACACAATGTCTTGCCGTTCAACCACGAAGTCACCCTTTATTTACTCTCAAGCAACTCATTCATACACTCATCCATACAAATATTTGTGAAAGATTGTAAACAATTTAAAAAATAATTTACAGGTAAAGTCGCGTGTCCACCTGATGAAAAGTCACTAGCCACGAGACGCTCGTATTCCATAACCCTGGTTCTGTGTCTCTTGTTGTGTAGCTACCTTCACAGGTAGTCACTAGCCATGAGACGCTCCTATCCCACACCCCTGGGTTAGTGTTTCTTGGTGAGTGGTTACCTTCTATAGAGACGTGCCAATGGGTGCTGCCTTTAAACCATTGTCCAGTTCATTGAAGTAGGAAAAGTCGGCCTATCAAGTCTTGTTTTTGAAGCACCTTTTAATTATTTCAAACAGTATGAATAGTAAAAGAATCCGGTCATTTAACTATCTATTAAACTATATGAATATAGCAACGAGTTGTGTTATAATTGATGTAGTGATGTCAAGAAATCTTGCAAGGGTCGTGTTAGTATTTATGTCGTGATGTCAAGAAATCTTGCAAGTGTTGTTAGAGTTTATGTCGTGATGTCAAGAAATCTTGCAAGGGTCGTGTTAGTATTTATGTCGTGATGTCAAGAAATCTTGCAAGTGTTGTTAGAGTTTATGTCGTGATGTCAAGAAATCTTGCAAGGGTCGTGTTAGTATTTATGTCGTGATGTCAAGAAATCTTGCAAGGGTCGTGTTAGTATTTATGTCGTGATGTCAAGAAATCTTGCAAGGGTCGTGTTAGTATTTATGTCGTGATGTCAAGAAATCTTGCAAGGGTCGTGTTAGTATTTATGTCGTGATGTCAAGAAATCTTGCGCCTAAGGGTTATACCATATTTTGTGGGGACTGGTCAAGCCATCCAGACATCCGACGCCTCAACCACAGACCCCTGACTTCAAGTAGTTGGACAAGAAACGGTTGATGCTTATCTTATAATCCGGAGAGAGGAGAGGATACATTTCTTTCCCGTTGTTTGTATAATTTGTTGTTTGTGCTGTGTGTATATAAAAAAAGTAAATTTCCCCTGTCAGACCTAACGATCCATAGGGCAGATGAAGTAGAGTTCATATGTTTCTTGCCCTCGGCATATGAAAGGCTGATGTGTTCAACCGTCTTTACTTTCCCTAACGTCCGGTACCCATCAGAGCTGTGTGGACTCAGGGACGACATATAGTCACAAGTTAGAACCGAGATCCTTCGGGCAAGCAGTTAAGTGCTCTACCACTCGACAGTGTGTATAGTTTGCTGTGACAAAGTCCTGTGGAGGGTATGTCTTTGGTTGTGTCGGTCTTTTGTGTGTTTCTTTAAGACGTCTACAATCCTCACATTGAAACAATCTGTTCTACCTCAGATACACGGGTCATACAGCCACTTTTGTAAATTATATTTGTAAAACACAAATCAGATGATGATTTCTCAGCTCATGATTAGATGCCATAAGTCAACATTAAAGAGAAAACTCAAAAATTAATTCTTTAAGATATCAACAAATCCAACCGGCTTTACAAATTTTTTTTAAGGTTCTTGGTTATAAAGTGCTAATAATTATACCCAATATCTAATTATAATCCATTTCGAAGAGGTAACTGCTCAATTTAGTTTCAAGAGGAATGTTCATTAAAAAACCAATAAAGACTTTTAAACCAGTTTTCCAGTAAAATATGCACGTTTTTATTCAAACTATTTTTAGCACCACAAGCACTTAAAATATATCACAGTATCTCAAAACAGATCAGCTTGTCACTAATTCTGTTAATTTAAAACTAAAATAGTTTAAGTCGTCTGCTAATTCTGTTAATTTAAAACTAAAATAGTTCAAATCGTCTGCTAATTGTGTCTGTTCAATATTATCTGCCTGTTAAATATTGAACGCGTTCAAAATAGAAGACAATTATAGACCTCTTTTCAAATAATTAATTACAAAAAATACAAACGTGGCCAGGTACTGGGCTTCCATTCAAACATTGTTGTTGAATAAATTATCAGTGGTCACTCGATCGTCTGCTGTTTGCCGCGCTAATTTGGCCAGGTTTCTTCAAACTTGCAGGGTGTTTTTGTGAGCCGTGTAATGTATTTTTGTGGGAATGTTGTTAAGGTGAATGTTGTAAATGTGTTGTTGGCATGTTGCTAAGGTGTTTTTTGTTGATAAATTGTTAATGTGAATGTTATTGTTGGTGTATGTATAATTTAGTGTATGTGTTGGTGGTGTGTTTTACTGATGTGTGAGGATGGTGAGATGTTAATGTGAATGTTGTGGAGGAGTCTTGTTAGTATAATGATGGTTGGTTTAATGGTGTTGGTGTTTTATGGTTGGTTTGGATGTTGTTGGTGTTGCTATTGTTGGTTTTGATGTTCGTGTTGCTATTGTTGATTTGAATGTTGTTGGTGTTGCTATTGTTGATTTGAATGTTGTTTGTGTTGCTATTGTTGGTTCGGATGTTGTTGGTGTTTTATCGTTGGTTTGGATGTTGTTGGTGTTGCTATTGTTGATTTGAATGTTGTTGGTGTTGCTATTGTTGGTTTGGATGTTGTTGGTGTTGCTATTGTTGGTTCGGATGTTGTTGGTGTTTTATCGTTGGTTTGGATGTTGTTGGTGTTGCTATTGTTGGTTTGGATGTTGTTGCTGTTGCTATTGGTGGTTTTGATGTTGGTGTTACTATTGTTGATTTGGATGTTGTTGATGGATGTGGTGTTAGTGTGATGTTTGATAGTGTAATGCTGTATAATGTACGTGTTTAGCAAAATCCTGATTTGGGTTTGAATATTGGTGAATATTGGTGATGTTCATGTTACAAATTCCAATGATATTTTACACAACTACAAGAACATTCTGATCCCTGAGTTGAGTTTAAATAGAAGACATCACAACCCCCTTGAACTTTCTAACAACTCCCAAAGATAAGCAACAGTACGTTAATAAAGCACATACATATGGTAGTTCCCTTGAACTGATGCACTAAAAGCCACTTGTCTATTAAATAATTAAACAGAGTATGGATAAAGTTCGCAGGTCAAGGTCACCAACTTAAAAAATTATTGGGTTGGAAAGAAAGGCATTGCTTATGTTATTACAAAATTGAACATGACATTTGTCATTGGGCCAGCATGGATATGACATGTGTCATTGGGCCAGCATAGAGATGACACGTGTCATTCGGCTAGCATGGAGATGTCCTTTGTCATTGGGCAGCATGTAGATGTCATTTGTCATTAGGGCAGCATGTAGATGGCATGTGTCATTGGGCCAACATGTAAATGGCATGTGTCATTGGGCCAGCATGGAAATGACATGTGTCATTGGGCCAGCATAGAGATGACACGTGTCATTCGGCTAGCATGGAGATGTCCTTTGTCATTGGGCAGCATGTAGATGTCATTTGTCATTAGGGCAGCATGTAGATGGCATGTGTCATTGGGCCAACATGTAAATGGCATGTGTCATTGGGCCAGCATGGAAATGACATGTGTCATTGGGCCAGCATAGAGATGACACGTGTCATTCGGCTAGCATGGAGATGTCCTTTGTCATTGGGCAGCATGTAGATGTCATTTGTCATTAGGGCAGCATGTAGATGGCATGTGTCATTGGGCCAGCATGGAGATGACATGTGTCATTCGGCCAGCATGGAGATGACATGTGTCATTCGGCAAGCATGCACAGTCAAAGAGAGCTGGACGACAGGAACGGAGCAAATATTTTCCTGTTGAGTGGACAAACGTCCGACTTCCGTTATCACCAGCAGACGTCGGCGTCTGTGTTGACCCCGGCCTAGGACAGGTGAGAACGCTGACGTCACTGCCCTTTGGTGCACCACTGGAATCTGCATCAGGTGTGAGGGGGTGAGAGGGCAATTACTGGGGGGGGGGAGGTTCAAAGGTCAACAATTAACCAAGTTCAGTGTCACCCAGATGCCATCATTGGTTTGCTGAAGTTTCACATTTGTCGCTGATGTAGTGATACGACATCAGCTTCAGGACATATCCATTTTGTTTAAAGTAATACAAAAATAATCATGGACAGTGGCTGGAGTGTATGGTTTAGTACATGGGTTGGCGCTAGCGTTAGGTTTATCGTTTGAATATTAAAGCAAAGTCAATCATTTATACAAAGAGATTCAGTTATGTCAGTTGATACATACAATAAGTACGAGCCCGTCATTTTAAAAAATGCATTATCAGATTTTATCCTTTATTTATATTTTTAACTTAGTAAAGGTATAGTTATCTTCTAGCTTAGACCAAGCATGTTTTGTATTTTAGTTATGGACGAGCGGGCTTCTCAGATAAACACCTAGTTGCACAGGTAGACATTTGATATCCCCCCCCCCCCCTTTCTTAATCGATATAGGCTGACCTATGCCAATTTAGTAAAATATTGCAGCCTTTCATATAAAACATCAAATGTATCATCATCATCATCATCATCACAGTGGCGTAGCTACCGTAAAGCTAGCGTAAGCAAAGCATAGGGGCCCAAGGCAAATAGGGGCCCTTTTTCGAAAGTTTGAGGGGGGGGGGGGTGTGCGAATCGAAAGTCTGAGGACGGGGAGTGTGCAAATCGAAAGTCTGAGGGGGGGGGGGGGGGTGCAAATCGAAAGTTTGTCCCCGGTCGCCGGGAAGGGTCGCTACGCCTCTGAGGGGCCCACTGACACTTTGTGCATAGGGGCCCAAAAATCCTAGCTACGCCACTGCATCATCATCATCATCATTATCATCATTATCATCATCATCAGCATCATCATCGTCGTCATTATTATTATTATTATTATTATTATTAGCAATAACGCTTCGCTCTTGCGAAGAATGCACGCGACAATGTTTTGTTTATGAAAATAATTTTCACATTGCGCATGATCAGAAGGGCTCTAATATGGAATGTCTCACTTCGCGTGTACTGCACACACCATAACTTCCGCCCAAAACACAAGTTGCATAACTCTGATAATATTCTCCTTAATAGTTCTCCCCCTTTCCCGAACAAATGGAAAGCCAGGATAAAATATGCTGATCCATTTTTTCCCCAAACAACCCCTTGTGTTATTGTTTATTTAAAAAAAACCACAACTTGTGAAAGACGTAAGCGAGGAGCGGCGCGTCAACAAGCAAACTACCTGTTGATGTTAGCGATCAACAGACAAGATTTTGTCAACATAGTTCCACGCCGGCCGTGCGTTTAATCAAAGGGGTTAACGCGGTTTAAAATTATTAATCCCATGGCTGCTGTGGGCTTAAGCGAAGCCGCTGAGTCCGTTTCTATTACATAGTTGGCCAGGTGCCCGGTCAGCCGACGAAATGGTTCGAATGTCCACGGCTCGTGCTGAAGGTTGGCCAGGTTGGAGTGATTTGTCGTGACGTAGTTGCATACCGTTCGTTGGTTGGTCAGTACAGGGGGTCATCGAGTTGGCGAGTTGTCTTGTATACTTAACTGATGAAAAAAAAGGGAGAGGGGTGTTAATGGTGGGTTTAGTGACGACTACCAGCAGCTCATCTTGATTATGACAGTTGCATAACTTGACCAGGACGGGGCGGTATAAAAGCTGAAACCACGTCTGGACTGCATCATTGTCTCGTGGAGCCCTCGCCGAGTGAAGGTACAGGACTTAGGAGTAGGACTTGCATTGTGGACTCACTCCAACAGCATCGTTACACTTTATTACATTAACTTGAGTCGTTTAGTTTTACATTGAATTCACGTCTACATTCGTGCTGTTGGTGTATGGATAATTAAATCTTCAAACTTTGAAACTGCATACAACTGAAAGCGTTAATTGACTTATACAGAGATTTGTTTTAGAAGAATTATGTTTCTAAATATTCGAGGATTTATTTCTCTGTGATTGTGAGGAGAATCATCAGAGTCCAGAGCTGTTGAGTGAGATCGTGAGGGGGAGTCATGAGTACACCCAGCAACCTTCTCGTTGTTTCTATTGCATTTTTCGTTTCGGTAAGTACAAGCGGTAGACTTATATATATATATATATATATATATATATATATATATATATATATATATATATATATATATATATATATATATATATATATATATATATATATATACATTCATTACAATTAATCAGTTTTGACATGAATCAGCGTATGTTTAAAGAAAGAATTGCGATACGTTGCTTAAAGAACGAGTTTAATTAAAGAAAAGTGAATACACATCTTCAGATCTTCACAATGTTAGTGCAGTTTTGTAATCTTTCACATGCTTATCGTGTAAAGTCGCATCAATAATTGTGTGTATTTTCTGGCTTGCAAACATTTTGAGATTCCTTGTGATTTGGAGAAGTCGCAAAGAATTTTAAAACTTCCGTAAAAGTTTACAACAATCAATACAACAACACCTTTTGTCATTTTTACAAACCCACCAGTGCGATTGTGTCATTGTACCAACGCTAAGACCTCGTATGTTAATCATGTACCAACCCTTCATACGTGACCGATAATCATTTACCAACCCTTTATTCATGACTGCTAATCATGGACCAACCCTTAATATCTGAATGCTTATCATGTATCAACCCTTAATACTTGCTACTTAAAACATAAATGTAAGCATATGCTAGTCCTATGCCTAAGAACCAACAAAACACTAACCCTGCGCCCTAGAATTAACTATATACGGCCTAAAAATTAGGTATACTTTTGTATATATATATATATAAGTATGAATAATACAAAGCCTTAATTAAGTGCAATGAAGTTCTTTAAAAGTTTATTCAGTTCAAAAGCTACAATACAACTAGTCGAAGCATGAAAATGATTTTTATCTAGAGCAGGGGTCTCCAAACTTTTTAGTCCGAGGGCCGCATTGACTATCAAATTTCAGTTCGGTGGCCAGTTTCTTCCAAGCATGTCTTTGATTTTTATGGGCAAAGCCATCACCCACAAACGATTTTTACTTGGACAAAAAGATCTCAGAGGGCCGGATGAGAGGACTTCGCGGGCCGCATCCGGCCCGCGGGCCGTAGTTTGGAGACCCCTGATCTAGAGCAACGAATACCAGAAATCATTTCTTACAGCAAATACAATCGTTATTGGTACGCTCGAGACATTAGAGCATCACCATTAGACATAATTATATTGTATAGTTTACGTCTTTAAAATAAGCACGGTAATACGTGATTCTTAAAAATGTACAAGTTCTCAAAGTAGGATCATAAATATTTATACATCTATCAATAAGGAAAGTCCCAACCTTTACAACACCAACCCAACCCATCACAATTTCACATTATTTATTGTATGAATCGTTTTATGAATTTTCTTTTTGAAAGTATTGGGTGAACTTTTTATTTTTAGTACCAGACTCGTGTTTTCAAATGGTACTTTACTCTTTTACAATTATCACTGACTAAGCCAGGTTTAATTTTATAAGTAATACAGTATTGGATTGGGTCAGAGGTCATCTCCATTTTGAAATGACGGTACTCCAATAAGCAAATACTTTTGGATTATTGGATGTAATACTTTGTAATCGTTAATTGATAATCCTTAATATTACGGGGATTTTAATCAATTTTTTTTTACCTTAACTAAAAAAATACAACAACATCATTGTCACTTTTAGGTTTTACAGCAGGTGGCTGCATTTATGTGTCACTTTTTGTGTCATAGCAAGTGACCATATTAATGTGCCAAATTTGTGGTGTCACAACAAGTGGCAGCATCAAGGTGTCACTTTTTGTGTCACGTGTACACTTTGCTTCATTGACGTCAATGTTTGACAGTCCCTGAGTTTTCTGATTGATTCAATGTCACGTGCTTGACAGAGGTCGCTGCCTGTTTTTGTTTTAAGCAAACTTTGAAACAAAATAGACAAGAATTTTTTTCATGTAGTAGGCCCTATCCTAAAATTATTTATTAAAGTTTTTAAATATTATTATATTATTTAGAATATAATTTAATAATGCTGAAATATAAAATTACAAACAAACTATTATGAATAAAGTTCCCTACAATTTGTTTCACATTATCTACGTTTTGTCTAATAGGTTTATCCGTTAATACTGGCTAAATATTTTTTGCGTGTTTTAGACTAGTATTACAGACCTCATTAAATATTCATTTTTACAACTTGTTTCATGGATGTTTCGCTACATTCACAATTCTCCCTCCATTCCCAATCCCTAAATCATTGAAAAACCTAGTGCAACAGCTTGTAGCAAGACTTGTCTGCATCCAAACTATCCCAACTCACTCTTATCCTAACTATTCCAACATACGTTCATCCTAAATATCCCAATACACTTTTATGTTAACTACCCTTTTTAGAAGATTGTTTTTTTTTTTAAATATATTTCGTCAAATAGCTAGGTTTTTGAAGTTTTTTTTTTTGTAAGTTGTGTTTATAAATATTTTTTAAATGTAAAAAAGAATTTTCTAATCTTTTCTATCCACTGCAAGCTTTAAGTTTTAACAAATGGATGTTAGCCCTACACGGTTTTAAAATGTTTTACTACTGCTGAGCTTGGCATACAACAAGTGATAACATTAGAACAAAGAAGTGTCTATTCTTACGGCCCCGTCGCAGAGCAGTAAATCTCTCCTATAGATCCTAGCTTTAGCAAGCGAGAGTAAAAGGAAGGTGAGAGCTACGAAACAATCCGTGCTGTTAGTACAGCGTCAACACCACATCCAGACTAGCCATTGTGAGGCCAACCAAACGTTGACTGCACGGCTGTTTGCCCCGACCTCTCCATTGTTAGCTCCATTAGACAGCTGTTGGCTCCTGCTCCGGCTGTCAATATGCCTGCCGGAGCCGTTAAAAACACCCTGCATCATCAGTCAGTAGGTCAAGCACTTGAAGATCCCTGGGACAACTTAGTTGTGACCACAGGGCAACACTCTGACATAGGGGGAGCTTGGGTTGAATTTCAATTTTTATTCAAATATAAAAGACTTTGATTTTCAAAGGAAAATCTATCAACCGACGTCTTAATATTTCACAGGCCTGAATAAATCTTTACATATCGTGCGCATATTATAAGCTACATAATACAGAAATAGGACATGTTCGCCCCATTAAGCCACCACATATAAAGTTATGTAACATTTCCTGTGACCACCACCTCACCTTATAGAAAAAACTCTCACACCCCTCCGCCTCCCCTCTTGACAACCACCCCAACCCATATAACACACTTTAACAAAATGATGAACCACTACCCTAACCAGTTCGTGTTATATAATACAGAAAACGTACTGTTCCGTGGTTCTAATAACATGAGATCTACCTAGCTTTAAATAATGTTTACTTTAAATTAATGCTTAGGTATAACCTTACATATAAGCTAAATGCTTACGTATAATCTTAATGCTTAGGGATAGTATGATGTTTACGTATAATCTTCATGTTACGCAAGTTGTAAAAAGATATCATTGGGAAGACTAAGTAACGAAGATTTTGGTTATATGAAATGTACAGACAAACTACCATACCACACGATAGACTTTGACGGTAAAACATGAATTACCGTTCAAATAACGACAAAAAAAACTTGTCACTAGTTTTGTTACTAGACATCGTGACACCAGCGTCCGGTCACATATCCCACATTATTGGGTTTCGCTAACCGTTTGTTAACGAGATTTTTACACAAGAGCCTGAGCGAAACGTCAACTAAACCCGACATCACTAAACCTAAACCAACACCATCGGCGCTGGTGGGCTCCAGTGGTTTTACTAGGATCGGTCACGTTTGTCAAGGATCGCGTGGAGCTACACTAAGGATTTCATACGTTTGCTCTCTCGAACTTTCGAGAAACTGCAAAATCGTGTTAAAGAAAGAAAATGATGAATGAAGCGTAGCTACTATACGATCAGTTCGTATAGAAGCTATGCTTGTGTCGTATACGCTATCATTATTCATGAGTTTTACCTTATCCTGACGCTTATCTTTACCCCAACCTGTCCCTAATCCTGACCTTTGCCTTGATCCTGACACTGTACCTGACGCATAGCGTTATTCCCATCCCAATCCTCACCCTGGCCATGGCAGCAGTGCCAGTAATAAAATACTAAAATACAACTCTCGATACTTCATTGACCAGCATGAGTTTTTTTAAAAGCCATAATATGTAGACTTAGCAGACACATTACAGCTGGTTAACTAACACTCACAAGCCAGCACATTCACGATCAACTTTTCTGTAACTTCTTAACTTTGCTGTAATCTAAACTTCACTGTAACATCTGAACTTTGCTTTAATCTAAACTTTACTGTAAATTCTTAACTTGACTGTAACATTAAACTTTACTGTAACATCTAAATTTTACTGTAACATCTAACCCTTATACTATCCAGATTCAGGTGAAGCAGGCCACGTCCAGTGGGGTGCTGACCATACGACTGACAGGGTTCAGGAACCCTTATGGCCGGACATACGACGGTTCCTGCTGCGACCCCTCACCACGTGACCACGGGCAGACGTGTGTGGATCAGTGTGATTACGTCATGAGATTGATCGTCACAGGGCTGGGCAGGTAGGTACACCACACCTGGATAGAAAAACTAATGACAGATCGGCGAGATTTCTTTTTTTTAAAGTATGAAACCCACTGATTCGGTTGTATAGTGTTATATAGTGGGTTGTGTAGTTAGTTGCATACAGTGTTTCTTCCAGACTTTTTTCTCCGGGGGGGGCACTTGAAATTTTCGGGGGGGCGGTAGACTTTCTTCGGGGGGGGGGGCGGACACTGTTAAAAGTATATATTTTCTATATAAATTATATAAATTTCATTTCGTTCGGGGGGGCGGTAAAAATTTTTCGGGGGGGCTTCGCCCCCCCCGAAGAGATGCCTGGAAGAAACTCTGGTTGCATAGTGGGTTGTATAGTGGGTTGTTTAGTGGGTTGTATAGTTGGTTGCATAGTGGGTTGTATAGTGGGTTGTATGGGTTCACTGCATAAAAAAATAAAGCTAAAAACACGTTTTTTTAGAGAATTATTTTTAAAATAGGAAGAAAACTTACTTCAATGTGACAGTCAGGGATCGTATAGAGACTACAAACTTTAAATTGATACAGTTGTATTTGCCAGATAAATTGTTTACACCCATAAAGTCTCCCTACATTTGTTTCATCTAGTTGTGATAGCCTCACTTGGTGGGTTCACTAGCCAATGTGTAGTTGAGTGCTTTAGCCAGCCCGTGCAATCTTCCAACGACCCAACGTTTGTTTGTTCCAGGGCCAATGATCACGTGTTCTTGTTCCACCGACCGCTCAAGTACGACAGCAACAACATCGAGTACGACAACGGCGAGAGCAGCAACCTCCTGCTGACCGTTCTCTTTGACACCTGGCCCAAAGATGTGAGTACACCCCACACGGTTGGCAGTGCTGGCGACCTTTGACCCGGTCTAGATGTCACGTTTTTATCAACCACACTAAAAGCCAACTTTAATATAAATACCGAAGTAGTTTTCACTGTAGGCCTATATACTATCTGTTACGATTTACTTATATAATGATTTAGACAGTTTCTTTTTGATGTAAGTGAGAATCAACAGGTAAACTATTTCTAGCATTGGTCTCTTTTAGTAAGTTGCGCGTTTCAACAATCACATTAAATTAGCTCTGCACTTATTTATTCTGTGATTTGTTTATTATTAGTTTCATTCACTTATTGCAAAGTTCTAGGTAAATATTTTGATGCACCCAGGTAAGGCATCATCGGGTAAGTAATTTGTCCAAATGGTGACATACATTCACGTGAAGTTTAGCAACTCTTTTTGTGACTCAAGGGATTTATTCTATGTTATTTAATAGTAGCCATTAGCATACAGATTAACACAAACCACGTAATATAAACAATATCAGGACAAGTTTCTAATAATAATAATAGATAAAAGGGATGAAGTAGAGTATATTCTTGAAATAAACAATGACCTAGAAAGGGGGGGGGGTCATCTTTTAAAGGTGAATTCTATTTTTCGGTCACAATTTCCACTGTTCTACTTCTATCTCGCACAATTAACGTAGCTTAACTATTTTGACTTTCAAATTCGGGCTGAACCAAATAACATGATGATTGTTTCTATCTGCCAGGGTCAAGTAAAAATGAACGCATTTTTCTACGACTACGACGACTTCGACCACACGACAACGCTGGTCGACTGGTTCGAGACGGACCTGCAACACACGGGGAACGTGAGCTCAGACAGTGCTCAGCTCTGGGGTCATTACCAGGAGCAAAGCGTCGTCGGCAACAGACAGACAGACAAGACACTGTAAGTTGGTTGTAGCAAGACATTTATAAGCAACAGACAGACAAGACACTGTAAGTTGGTTGTAGCAAGACATTTATAAGCAACAGACAGACAAGACACTGTAAGTTGGTTGTAGCAAGACATTTATAAGCAACAGACAGACGAGACACTGTAAGTTGGTTGTAGCAAGACATTTATAAGCAACAGACAGACGAGACACTGTAAGTTGGTTGTAGCAAGACATTTATAAGCAACAGACAGACAAGACACTGTAAGTTGGTTGTAGCAAGACATTTATAAGCAACAGACAGACGAGACACTGTAAGTTGGTTGTAGCATTTATAGGCAACAGACAGACAAGACTCTGTAAGTTGGTTGTAGCATTTATAGGCAACAGACAGACAGGACTCTGTAAGTTGGTTGTAGCAAGACATTTATAGGCTACAGGCAGACAGACAGACAGACAAGACACTGTAAGTTGGTTGTAGCATTTATAGGCAACAGACAGACAAGACTCTGTAAGTTGGTTGTAGCAAGACATTTATAGGCTACAGGCAGACAGACAGACAGACAAGACTCTGTAAGTTGGTTGTAGCAAGACATTTATAGGCTACAGGCAGACAGACAGACAGACAAGACACTGTAAGTTGGTTGTAGCATTTATAGGCAACAGACAGACAAGACTCTGTAAGTTGGTTGTAGCAAGACATTTATAGGCTACAGGCAGACAGACAGACAGACAAGACTCTGTAAGTTGGTTGTAGCAAGACATTTATAGGCTACAGGCAGACAGACAGACAGACAAGACACTGTAAGTTGGTTGTAGCATTTATAGGCAACAGACAGACAAGACTCTGTAAGTTGGGTTTATCAAGACATTTATAGACATCCACTATCATCCGTTGCCATGACGACATCCACTATCATCCGTTGCCATGACGACATTCACTATTATCCGTTGCCATGACGACATCCACTAGCATCCGTTGCCATGACGACATCCACTATCATCCGTTGCCATGACGACATCCACTATCATCCGTTGCCATGAAGACATCCACTAACATCCGTTGCCATGACGACATCCACTAACATCCGGTTTATCCTTACAGTTTGACTTTCGAATGGGCCACACTTCACCCCGATGACAAATCCAGCCAACCACAGCTTGCCACGCAAGCTCGCCTGGATGACACGTGGTCCACGCCAGCCAATAACTTCAAGAGAAGCATGATCGTAAAACAGGGCGGGTCTGCTGGTCAGAACAGTCCGTTTAGAAAGAACGACAAACAAAGGTATTACGAGGACAAGGGGAGTAACCTGCCAACATTTCCCATAGATCTAGCCCAGACGTCTGATCTAGATTTTCTTGAGGACGAGACTTCACAGACAGATGGAGCTAGCACGATGCTACAAGAAAACTTTAACTTACAAGACGCTAAAGATCCTCATCTGGCTAAAAAATTAAACAAGATGTTCCTTAAAACAAACGAAGCTAAATTTCATGAATTTGGACTGGGAAAGAACGGTACGACTGATTCAGAAGAAGGCGGTTCATGGAACAGTATGTCCACCTTCTATAAGCCAGATAATTTCGGAATCTCCAGCCTAAATAGTAAGAAGGAAACTGACTCTAGCGCACCACTCAATAAAAAATTAAACAGTTTTAAAAGTACGACCAGAAATAAAGGGGTTAAAAAGATGGGAGGGCGTGAAAAGTTGAAGTCTGCATCCAAAACCAAGTTAGCGAAACAGCTGAAAGCAAAGAATGATAAGCTAGTAGCCGATAAACAAACGCAAGACGAGAATCTGCAACCGAACGACGTCAATGATGCTCTTAAATCTGAATCATTTAATACCGATACTGGAGTTGAAACGTTCACAACGAACAAAGCGCAAACAGAATATTTGATGAAGACTTATTTTGAGGACACAAAAATAATCAAGGACCAATCTTTAGCTGAAGATTTAACAGACGACAGGCTACAGGACACGGAACAAGAGAAAATATCGACACAACTTCCGTTTTATATTACAGAACAAAATCCGATAAAAACCCAAGGGGAGACTAATCAAGACAAGGATCAAGGTCCTGTACCTACTGAAGGCCGTGTAGACAATAACCAACAAGTTAACCAGACAGCTCAAACGGGTAATCCTTCCATCTTTCAACTTGACGAGAGTAAGGATCTAGTACTTCTTGGTCTCAAAGACACGAAAGTCCAAAAACCAGAGAGCATGCCTTACATGAGCTTAGGACACATGGACAACACGTTGGGTGAGGGGAGCCACAAGGCTGGTCCCAGCACATACAGTCAGAACACCCAGCCATTTATCTACCAACCAGGTAACGCTGTGCTAGAGAACTCACAGAATAACATCCATATTACCCCGGCACTTTCTACACCTCAACACAAAGTGATGGGTTCTGATAGCCAGAAAACACACACAGAAAGTGATGACGTCACGTCTGAACACAAAGGAACCGAAAAGCTGGTTACAGATATAAATGATGTCAAGTCTGAATATGGGAATAAAAATATTATCACTACACCGCTGTCTGGACAGCTATCCTACAGTTCTCAGACCACACAAGCTACGACTAAAGAAGAATCGAACCTGTTCTCTGAATCAAACTCGCAATCTACAAAAGGTTTATCTACTTCTCCAACTACCAATCAGAACATTAATCAAAGTAGCGTATCCTCAGCACCGCAGTCAGAGAAAGAATTAGTGCAGTCGTCTGCTTACTCTATACCAGAACCTACGGAGCTAGAATCAAGTAATAAACTATTAAATGATGTAACTATTTTAGATTTAGAGAATGTTAAAGATAATGAAGTTATATCAGAAAACACAAATAAAAAATTTACATCTAATTATCAAAACAAGGCGTTTATCTCTACTACTCCACTTGGCGATATGGAAAAACAAAAAGAAATGGATGCTAAACTTATTCTATCCCAACAAAACAAAACACCAATGGATTTTACACCAGATACTTTGACACTCAATGAAGATTCTAATCGCGAGACAGAAAATTTAGCTGAAGTAAAAGACGCCATGTCTGAAGTTTCCGAATATCAAGACTCTCTCAAATCTGACTTCAGTGTCGAAACTCTAAATAAAGAAATTGGGCCAAGTAACGATACTTCAAACTCTGAAAAGGTCGAATCCACTGAACGCCCGAAGCCAAAAGTCTGGTTCAATGCCAGAAGATTCCAGAAAAGTAACGGAGAACTTGTCCACAACAGCATCAAGATGTTGAAGTCTGTCAAGATCCAGACCCCTGCACCTGGACAGTGGTACGTCACAGCTCAGCGACCTTTCCTGCACCAACAGAGACCGTTCACAGACAACGACGACAGCATGCTGACTCCTCCATACGGTGAAGACTTTCTGACAGACTTCACGCCACTCCATACCAGTTCCCCGAAAACTCCAGCCAGCACCAGAAGTAAAACGTCCACCCCAGTCCAAGAGAGCTCGCACAACCAGGATCCCAGCAACGACCAGAAGATAGCCATCAACAGCGCTGCAAGTCGCAACGGTCCCATTCTAACAACAAAACATTGGCTAACTACGGATAAATCAACCGGCACACACGACGTGAAACCCGCACCAGCATCAACCACCCCTAAAACTGAGGCTACCTATACCTCACAAAAAGGAGCAATGGTATCTAAGGAACCTACATGGTTGGCTTCGATGTCATCAACAAAAAAGCCAGATTTATCTAACAAGCAACCAGTGAAGGGGACACAAGACAATGTTGATACAACCTTCAAGCTACCAGAGCTCCCAACATCAGGACCACAGTATAGCAGGCCGCAGTATAACAACGTAAAATCTCAAGGCGATCTAACAGCTGACAACAAAGAGAATAAAATCCCAAATCATTTACTCCAAGACAACCCGTCTCCCACGTCCATACAAAGTAACAATAGAGATTTCTCGGTTCAATTAACTCAATACAATCAGAAAACAGATTTCTCCGAGGATATATATTTGGGTTTGAATAAAGAAAAATCAACTGAGAAATCAGATAAGGAAATTATAGATAAGATGGTTGATGAGGCAATGAACAAGAACGAAGTTGATGGAGTAATGATAGACGAATCTTTTATTGATATATTTGGCTTGAAAAAGACGAATAAAGAAACTAAAGTAAGGAGTGATGATACGGAACAAATTCAAAGCCTGCAAATAAAAGATGAAATAGTAATAAAAGATAGTAAAGATTTGAGCGAAGTAAATAATCCTGTAAGATCAAACAAGAACGTCGTTCAGGCTAAAGCTGATTATCTTGGCGAGAAAGTCCACGACATTGACGAGTTTATCGGTAGCGACCTAAAGATGTTCTCCGATATTTTTAATAAACAAAGCAAAGATTCCGTAGCAGACGTCAGCCCAACTCTGCCACCACTGCTGGTTCTAGACGTTTCGACAGACAAATCAGCGGGAAAAACAGAAACTCAAGAAATGAATGTTGAAACAAGCCACATACAACAGCAAAACCAAAACAGTAATGTCTTCACGGGGGCTGATGAAGACCAACCAAACATGTTTGTAACAAAACCAGAGGAGCAGACGACAGGAAGATACAATGACCACTCAAATATGGCTTTAGTGGACCAGACAAAATACATGCCTGCAAACCACGAGCGGAGAAAGAACGTTGAAGAAATTAAATCTGCTGTAAGTACAAGCACAGAGAAGACAAAACTTTATACAACAGACACGGCAACCACACGAACAGCATCAACCACACGAAGCTCACCGACTACACGAATCACATCAACCACACCAACTACAACACGTTCCACATCAACCACACGCACCACATCAACCACCCGAAGCTCACCGACTACAAGAACTACATCAACACGTTCAACATCAACCACACGCTCCACATCAACCACACGCTCCACATCAACCACACGCTCCACTCGAACTACATCAACCACATCAGCTAAGTCAACAAGACCAACCACACCCTCCACATCAACCACATCAAGCAAGTGGAACAAGTCACCAGCTCTATACAGAAGTGTTTTAGATTTTGACAATGTGGAAGTCAAATCCAACCCTCAACTTACTACAATACAAAACGTCAAGCTTATTGAGTCACGTGACAGCTCTAGACCAATGAATGAACTCGCCATACATCAATCAGATGACAAAGTAAAGCTACATACAACTACTAAAGGAGTTTTTAATACTGCTCGAAAAAACGCGACTACCACAATAAAACCTACTGAAATATACGAGGACGCTTTGACAAAATGGCTGCGTCAGGCAGAGCTCAATGCCACTGCTGCATTGGAAAGAAAAAATGAAAAAATAAACAATTTAATGATGGAGAATGAGAAACATTCAGAGAAAGCAAGAATAGAGTCGATAGATCAAGAAATGTTCGATTACTCTCCGGCTAATAGTGAATATGGCATGCAAGAACAATACAATCAAGATTTAAACTACCGCATGAAAGAAGAGACGGAGATATTTAAAAACGTACCCGGAGATTTAAAAGAAACCAAATACGAGGTTTTAGACGTAAAGACTGTGGATGTCCACACAAATAGTCAGGATAAAAAAGAACCAGAGTTTGAATTTAACTTTTCTAAAAACAATAACCCCGAAACGAAGACAGAAAAAACTGTATACCTGACCACCGTCCCTTCAGTCAAGCCGCCTAACATGAACCCATCAGTGTCACCGGTAACCGATAAACTTCACCACAAAAATTTACAAGCACTGCCATCTTTAAACCCTATTAAAAATATGGAACAGGAAACAGTTCAAACAGCTGTGCTATCTTTACTCAATAATTTTACGAGTGATGTTCAAGAGGATTTCAGATCTTACGAAACTCTGAACAAGAAACTTACTTCAGAGATCAACACATTGACGGTAACTGATTTCCCAGCAGCCTCTTCCAGTTTAGGGTTTGATACAAAGTCGTCTGATTTTGTCTCGAGCTCTGCAATTTCTGAAGTACCCCCAACACAAAACTTACCGGAAGTCGACTCGACGTCCATCTTGTTATCTCGAGATACGGACAAGAACTTGCAGACTAATCATGACCCGTTTGATCTGATGAGTTTGTTCAAAGCCAATCTAAAATTCCTGGGGTCAAGTACAGACGAGAAACCTCAGAACTATTCCGATGACAGCGAGATAGAAGCTTCTAGATCAACGATCCCAAAGGCGGACGAAGACAAAACAAACATATCAAAACTCGAGGATCCATCTAAGCACACCGAAAGCAAGAAGCTAAACACTGAAACTTATCCTGAGGAGAAAACTACAAGTAAACTACTAACCTCGTTGAAACCAGAACTATTTTCATTAGAAACAAAGACAAAGATACCACCCAAAGAAGAAACTACCACATACAAACAAGAAAGGACAACAGCATTAACTACGGCCACTATCAAGTCCACTATAAAACCTCTTTCGACAGCAACATCACCTAAAACTTCGACAGCAACATCATCCAAAACGTCGACAGCAACATCCCCTAAAACGTCAACAGCAACATCACCCAAAACTTCGATAGCAACATCATCCAAAACGTCGACATCAACATCACCCAAAACTTCGACATCAACATCACCCAAAACTTTGACATCAACATCACCCAAAACTTCGCCAACAACTAGAACTTTCTCGCTGTTCAACATGGAAACTTCAGCGCCCACATCCACCTCGTCTCCCTCCACCAAAACGAAACCGGAAATCAATGCATCCCAGAAAGAATCTTCTAGCTTCTCGACTCGCCCAGACACCACTCATTGGAGCCATCAAGCGACCACACAAATAAACACTGACGTATTTCAATTGTTTGATGATAAAACTTCAAAACTCGCCAACTTGTCTTCAACAACTCAACATAAAACTAGTAGTGCCGCTGATACAGTTAGCTCAAAAACCGTGAACACAAAATTAACAAACAGCCACGAAGTTCTTAAAAAACTGGAGCCATCTAGTAAATCTAGAGATATGAATCAATTTAAAGACGGCCTGCCTTATTTGCCAAGTATCTCAGACACAGTACTCTACATTCCTAAAGACAAGTTTGAAAATGACAAAGTGGATTTCAGTGACCCACTATCTAGCGTCAGGCGAGGTACAATGAAACCTATGCTCAACTTTGAGATGAAAGCTCTACCAGAAAACGGCTTCAGTCTACATTCAATTGTGAAAAACTTGGCCAAGATCAAACCTGAACAGTCCCCACAAGAGTTACCCTCCGTGAAGCTGTCACGTGTCAACTCCGGGGTCAGATACAGCAACGCCCACCGCAAGATGAACCTGGACAAGCTGCGGGACTACATCAAGGACATTCGCCAGGGGCCCAGCGTCATCGTGCCCAAGCAAGGCCTGTACACGCCAAAGGTTGAGATCGCCAACCACACGGAGCGGGCGGACGAAAGCGTGGGGCTGATGCCCAGTCCCGTGGAGAGGTACGGGTCGCCGTACAACACGATCACAGGTGTCAGCACCGTCTTCACGCGCTACTGGCCTGCGGTGCTTGGTGTTACCATAGGAACCATTTTTCTACTGACCGCCCTCATCACATCCATACTGTGCCGACAACGGAGGTAAGTCGTGTTTTACACACATATTTCAGTTTAAAATATACGTATCTATAACCCATACATATGTATTAGTAAAAAATTATAATTATACTTCGCCCCCAAAACCCACCCCTATTTATTAAAGAATAGTCTACTATTGTAATGAGCAATTCTCACCTTACGTGTTTTTAAAATAGGCCTACAAGTAAATTATGTTTGATAAATTATTCCTACTTTAACAGTTTTCAGTGCAATGGCTGTAGGCATATAGCTTCAGTCTAAGTTGGTTGAAGAAACTAATTTTGCTCCTCCCCCCACAGGTTGCTGGTCCAGCGCGCCCGATGGGTGGACTCCCCACAACACCTCAGCGAGCCCCCAGACACCAGCGAGTACGCCACGTCGTCTGCGGCCTCTCTCACTAGCGACCTCACGCGATCCTCGGTAAATCTCGTCAGCAGAAACGGCTAGCTAATAATTTAATCTTATTTAACTAATTAATCTTTGGCCAAAGTTTTAAAATATCCAATATTTCAAGTAATTAAATTACATTTGTGGAAATGATACCTGGATACGGCGTTCTTCTGTTCGTAGAAAAAAAAATGTGCTGCAGTTGTTGAGATTACCAAAAGGTTTTAAAAACTAAATTAAGATTTTTTTAAAACTGCAGTACAATGTAAACAATTGAGAAAAGCACAGTCCGAATTGTTTATTTTTCGCTTTCGATAAACAAGAAGTGAAGCCTGCGAATCTTACTCTTCCTCGACAACTGTTTATAAACTTGATTATTGGACCAAATAAGAAAACATACACTGAAGAGTGGACCGAATAAGAAAACACTGAAGAGTAGACCGATTAAGAATACCAGAACTGAATATTGGACCAAATAAGAATACTAAACATGACGACTGGACCAAATAAGAATACAAATCATTGAAGACTGGACCAGAACAGAATTACAGTCTGAAGATTTGACCAAAACAGTATACAAAACTTAAAGATTGGGTCTAAATAGAATAGACACTTGAAGAATCGACGAAAAACAGAATTACCAAAGTTCAAGATTGGACCAAAACAGAATGACAAAACTTGAGGAATGGGCCACACAGAATGACAAGACTTGAGGAACGGACCAAAACAGAAAGACAAAAATTGAAGACGGGACCTGAGCTTGAAGACATCACATATCTGACGGTCTGTCAAAGTTATTTTTCCCAACTTGTGTGATTTCATTTCACTCCTGTCTTATAGATCACAACATATCTCTGGTCCTAACTGTGTCTTCTTGTCAAACTTCCTCAGTCATGCTCGTGTGTCTGACACACTTCAACTTGTCTAACTCTTCCCACCTGTGTCAGCTGTCATCATTCATTACTTTGTCATTTACCACAAATTAGAAATGTGCACTTTTTGTTCCACATTTTACCCAGTTTAAACCAGAAATGTTTGCATGAAATACAAGGACAAGTGCTATGCTCTAGTTTATCAACGTATGATTGGACCATTGTATATATAACATAGTGTGCCTGTTACAATAGCTCTTCATAATACTGAGTGTGTGTTAGCTTATCTGTATATATTTGTCTTTATTTTTTGACTATCTGGATCTACAGCTTTATGTAGATCAATGTTCATAGCTTTAATCATTTTAAAAATACATGACAAGGGTTTGGTTATTTGTAGATCGAAAATATTATAGTTAACTAAAGGGAAATAACAAAGACTATTTCAAAATTAGCACCATTACAACTCTACATTAGTTATTAATTATCAATATAAAATACTTCACTATCCATATTCGAGTTTCAATAATGATTATTTTACAAAACAGTGTATAAATGTGTTTTAATATGGCTGAAAGTGACTTATGATATCACCAGTTTAAGTGTACCACAATACTCTATAACACAACTTGCCAATATGTACAATATGTAAGATATATAAATTATTGTAGATTTATCATGTTTCTCATGTTGTTTTAAGGAATAAAAAAAATTCAAAACACAACAGTCTACCTGTTTTCCTTATCTGGTGTAACAATTGCACCTCACTACAACAGGTGAATTACTGACTGTCTCACCTTTTTTTTATGTCTGAGGTAACTACTGCACTTAACTACAACAGGTAAATCGCTGACTGTCTCAACTTTTTTGTCTGAGGTAACAACTGCACCTCACTACAATAGGTGAATTACTGTCTCACCTTTTTTGTCTGAGGTAAACATTGCTCACTAATCTATATTTGTTCTAGTCATTAACATCATTAAATGTTTATTGTATGCAAGTTCAAAACCCAGAGTAATACAAAACTGTCTAGACATAGACTGTACTAAAGAATGCACCTTAAAAACAAACAACAAAATGTTAAGAACTGAGACAATAATTTTGGTACAACAAAACTATTCAACAACCTTAAAAGTTAGTAGAAACACTTTTATCCTTGAAATTTTAAAAGAAATTGCTAATTGTTTTATAAAAGAATTAAAAGCAAGTGAAATAAAAAAAACTTTAATGGTTTTTAAATAGATGTTACATGGGTCAGCTGTCGATGTGAAAAGAAGCGATGTCTGGTGAGCTCTGGCTTGCTGTCCTTCTTCTTGAAGAAATGTGAGAGTGCTGGCGTCCCTTGTGATGATGCATCATCCTCATCGTCATCTTCCCTTTATAAAGATTAAAAAAGGCAAAATTTAATAATAGAAGGCCTACATAATTTACATAAAATTACAGTAATCCTAACATCTAATTGCAATATCACACTATTTTCCTCTTTTAAGCCGCATTAGAAAAAAAAAATCTCTCTGAATAAAAGAAAATAAGATTTATATCAATTAACACAAAGTTAAATACTTCCTACCATCGAACTGCAACACCATCCTTATCCATGATCAAAGATGCAGTGGACCAACTAAAACGGACAAATGAGGGGAACCCAAAAACTTTGTCAAAGCTTTGTTCTAGAAATTTTTTTGTTTTTGGATCTGAAAGTGGGAAAAATGCAATGTAAATTATTATCATAGTCAAGGAAAAAAATTATTTAGCTTTTAATTGACTGACTGTTTAACATTCTATGTGCTATTTTCTTGTCTAATTTTGCATGTACAATTATGTCTTTTGTTTGGAGATAAAAAAAACAACATAAAAACATAAAAAACGCTTAATCGAATAAACAAAAATGAGTGTCTCACCTCCAGGATAACCTGAGCCATAGTCTGGCTCTTCTAAAGAGATCTGCTCCATAAATACCCAGTTTTTAACTGCTTGATCTCTGGCAACCTGCAAAAAGTTTTTTTCCTTTAGGCATATATTATAGCATTTATCATTTCAGTATTTTGTAAGCTATTTACAGGTTTCAAAATTTATCCCAAAAGTCCGCTTCAACATTCTCTTCAAACTAGATTTTTATTTAATATAAAAAATAATTTGTGAAAGAAATCAAAGAAAGTGGAACCCTATTTAATTTAAAATCGTTAGATGAATAATCAAGCCTAAATTTTAAAATATTGAAATTCTGTACAGTAGAATTTCATTAATTAATATTTTAAAATTAACAGCAATATTTAACCTTTTTTTAAATAATAGAAAATATAACTGGAGTGCTTAGGTATGCCTTTTAAATATAAAACTAGAATACCCGTCATCCGTTGGATAACTGTGGGTTTCGGGGGTCATCCATCAAAAAACATCACGTCTGTCACTCAGAGGCATAGACAAACTTTTCGATTTGAACCCCCCCCCCAAGATTTCGATTTTCAACCCCCCCCCCCACCCCCTTCAAACTTTTGATGTGCACCCCCCCCCCCCCACTCAAACTTTCCATTTGAACCCCCCTCAACCTTTCAATTTATTTGTCCAAACCATTTTGGCGCCCCAACATATGTCCCCCCCACCCCCCTCCACCTCCCCCCGCCTCCCCTTCCCTCCTGCCCCCCCCCCCCTCCTCGCTACGCTACTGCAGTGTCACTTATCGTCACAAAAAACAGACCCCACATTCAAAAATATGTTTTTTATCTTTTAAAAACACCGAAAACAACGATTTCGGACTATCCCTTCATATATTGACGTCACAGGTGACCTACTCAACTCTACTTCACCTGCCCAGTGTCCCGCCAAGTCTCAGACAACAAAAACGATTCCAGCCAAGCATGTCTCTGACCACACTATCCCTTCATTTGCTTAGGACAAAGAAACAGATGAACCCTACTTCACGTGCCCTGTGCCCCGCGAGGTCCTGATAGTCAACCTTATCATTCACATATAGGGCTTAAGAAAAAATAATTGAAAACGTAAAAAAAAAAAAGTTCTATTAATGTTTATGACACTGGCTTTAAAATTTAGCCTTCATTCTCCAAAGCAAATTTTAAAATGCTTTTTCTGGCATATCTAGCCCTGGCCACCTATACCATGTTTAAATAATGTGAACACCCGCCATTTTGCTCGTGGTAAACATGGCCTAAAAATGGTCGAAGTCATTCGTCCGGTCCGTACGCCATATTGTTGTTAGCAGCCGACCACGCCTCCAAGTTAGTGAGTAATCCTACTATATCTAGATATAAAACCTAGATAACAAAAAAATCCCATGTATTCTCGAATTAGATGATCATTGAAGCTAAACAAAGATTTATATAAAATAATTAAGGCCCGAAATAGATTCTAGATCTAGAATTTACATTGAGTCTAGTGACCTAGACCTAGATTTAGATTCTAGATCTAGAATCTAGGCCCTAGCCTAGGCCCTAGGCTAGATTCTCGACAGCTGATCTTTAGATCTAGAGAAATTTATCGTAAAACTAAATGAAAAAGACAGTTGAAAATTGATATAAGTGTTGGAACGTAATAAATACAGCAAACGGACGTATTGTTTAAGTTATAGCCGGCAGAAAATTAGCTTTGTAACGCGTTAAACTTTTGAATGGGCCACAAAGTCTATGATGGAGTCCGCCATTTTTATTGTACCAAAAATGTAAACACATCAAGGGACGTCACTATCCCCACAAAGTTTATTCATGGTATTAACATTTAAAAAAAAATACGGTTAATATAACTATGAATAAATCAATAAATTAATTAACGTCTTTAAATAAATTTGTGATTAACAGTCTGTCTTAAAACAAAATTTTTTCTCTACCTACATACTATTTTACAGCTTTCCACGATGAGTGCAACCATGCGAGATAGTCGATCAGGCAAACAAATAAATATTCAAACATGTAAACAAACTTGACTTTTAGTAGTATATAGATAGTGTTGTCAATGAGGTAATGGATCATTTTTCTCATCTGTTCTTGATATTCTATTTTTAAAAAAAAAAACAACTTACCTTGGCACATATACTAGCAGCACTAACAATAGGAAATAGAGAATCAGCTTTCTTGCTCACTGTTACATCAATGTTGGGGAAAATTTCTTTCAACTTGGTTTGGTATTTAGTAGGATCACCTACTGTATCTACATAAACCTAAGACAAAGATAATGATTTCAATGGAGGATCAGTGATATTTAGATATAAGTATGACAAGTAATTCAGTATCTGACTCAAAATTTATATTACCTCAGTAACATTAACACCTCGTTCAAGAACTCTTTTTATTAATCCAATAGCACAGTCATGGGAGAGTGCATTAAGGTTATATTTAATTATTTATCCCTGGAACAAAGAAATAAAACTGTGAACATTGTCTCATCCACAAAACAAATGTCATCCTTACAAATGAGTATTTGCAAATTTTAATTATTTTTAAACAATGTCAAGAAAAAATGCATGTGTTGAAGAGTGAGCTGGTTTTAAGTAAAGAAATTTTTTATTGCTAAATATATAATAATCAAAAGCAAAAAAATTACCTTCTAAGCATACTTTTAGAAATATATGCTGGAGAAAGAATTTCTACCATCCAACCTAAAATATCCAATGATTCATTCATTTTTGAGAAGATAGATTCTCGTTGTTCCTCTGATAAAACTTTAGAATCTGTGTAAAAACAAGTAAAATTAGTGCTATTGGTAAATAGGTCTAAATTTACTCTGTTTGACCTAACTAATGTCATGGATAAAAAAGACAAAATAAACTATGAGTTTCTCCAATTAACTAATGTAATTAATGTTGTCAATAAAAGACAAAGACAAGTTGAAAACAACTTTTACCAGCAAATTTTAAGTCGGAGAATCGTTCTTTATCAGAGATGGGGCTATAGCAGGTTCCATACACCATAGGCCCTAGAAATTTTAAAAGTAACAATAATTTACAATGTGTACAAAACAATATAGACTCTTCTATGTGGTTTTATGTTTTGAGAGATAAAAAAAACAACACTTGAAACAAATTTAATAATAGTTTATGATAGTTACCTAATACTGGACCTCGCCCAGCCTCGTCAATACCCAACCAGCAAGGCTCATTCTTGACATGATCGCTTATAGAAGATTCTATCAGACAATTCTTGCTACGGTCTGATTCATATTTAGATTGATCCATACTGTAAATTTAAAATATTTTATAATCTTTTTAACATTATTAGTCACTTTTTTTTTGATGGGGCTGTAAGTGTAACAGTGAGTAATTATGGCATTGCTTGTAGAAAATTAACTTCTTTACAGAAAAATATTAATATATTTATATAAGCTACTTAAATTTAAAAAATTAAGGTGTCTGTATTCAAAAAGTAAATTAATATTTCAAAATTGAGCATTGTTGAGTTACCAGCTGTAATCTAATTAGTATAAATAATACTAGTATATTTTACTGCTTGTAAAACTTTTCTAGATCTAGATCTCGCCTAGATCTCCAGGCCTATTTAATCTTCTGTATATATCTATATATATAATTCTCTTCTGGGAGCCGTTAGAAAACAAGCTGCAAGTGCGCCTTACAGTCCCCTCTCTTTCTCTCTATCGCTACCACCCCCCCACCCCACCCCCTCATATGGTCTGGTGAGCTGTGGTTCACGCTGTTTACATTTTACAATCATAGAGACGGGTTTGGTGACGGCTATTAGGGGCAGATAATCTAGTTTGAAACGATTTTAAACTTAGAGGAGGTAACTAAGAGGCTGCTTTCACGTGGGGGGGGGGGGGGGGGGGGGGAAGGGGGGTTTAGTGTTTTTAAGCAAATATTTTCAGTGGCAGCATTGGTAATGTCGAATTCACAAATTATAAATTACTGAAAAGTAGAAAAAAACCCAACTAAATAGCGGCGTATGATACGCAGCGGGTCGGCTCGTATTATATAATTCTCTTCTGGGAGACGCTAGAAAACAAGCTGTAAATGCGCTCCCTACCACCCCCACCCCTACATGGTCTTAGTGAGCTGTGTTCACTCTATATGTTTACAAGCAGAGCCGGGTTTAGTGACGACTATTAGGGGCAGATAATTTAGTTTGAAACGATTTTAAACGTGTGGGGGGGGGGGGGGGGAGGAGGGGGAGAGGAGGGGTTATGGTCCTTAACGTGCTACTTAAAGTGTTTTAAAGAAATATTTTCAGTGGCAGCGTTGGTAGCGTGGAATTCACAAATTGAAATTATGAATTACTGAAAAGTAGAAAAAACAACAACTAAATTAAATAGCGGCGTATGTTATGCCGCGGGCCGGTTCGTTAATTATAATAGGCCTACTAGATTCTAGATCTAGATCTAATACTTTAATAGCTAGTTTAGTTAGTAGATCTAGAAAATAGTAATCTAGTTATTATTTAGTTTTTTACTGCGAGATGATGTTTTTTTGGGGGGGGTTAAATTAAATAAAATAAATCTTAAGAAGCGTTTATTTATTTATCTAGATATTATTTATGAACTGGTTAACATTTTTAGTGATTCTATTTGAATAAAATCGAACGATCCTTCTGTACTCTGTAGACTGTAGTTTAGTGAGTAGGCCTAGATCTAGATTTCTATGTATGATTAGTTGATTAGGCCTAGTCTAGTAGAAATACCGCGAATGTTTATAAATCGAGAACTCTCTTCCAACCTCCGATGCAAATGATTTTCTAAAAAAAAATTACTGAGTTAACTACCTTCTTTCGCCTTTCTAGCTAGATTTAGACCTCTAGGCCCTCTATCCCTATACTATAAAAAATAAAATATAGGATTAAAGTTTCAATAATTGTAATAGATTGAAATAATTGTGAGGTCAAGGGAACTCACTCTCTGTATTAGTATTATATTTATATTGTTATCTTGAGTGATGTCCCTTACATGTTGTTATCTATATATAGTTCTCTCTCGCCACTTCTCTCTCTCTCTTTGCATGATGGCGTCTGTACATAATAAAGACTGTTAACAACCAACGCGGCTTCTCGTCAGTCATTACAATCTACGTCATTTGGCGACGAAGGATAAACATCCACTAGAAAGAGCACCTACTTACGCAAAAAAAGAGGTTTGCTAGAGCTTATTAGCTAATTATTTCTAGAATTATGGCGCTGTATGGCCAAATAAAAGAATTTGATGCGAATGATGAAATCATTCAAGATTACCTAGAGAGGTTAAGCTTTTACCTAGAAGCTAACGACGTGACGATAGAAGCCAAAAAGAGAGCTGTTTTGTTAACAGTCATAGGGCCTCAACAATTCAGGCTACTAAAGGACTTATGCGCACCAGCTAGTCCAGATACCAAGAGCTTTAACGAGCTGAGCAAATTGCTAACAGACCACCATGCGCCTACCCCATCAAAGTTTCTATGTCGAGCTAGATTTGACAGTAGGACTCGTCAACCAAACGAGTCAATATCAGAATATGTTGCTGCTTTACGTCATTTAAGTAGATTTTGTGAATTCGGCGATACGCTGTCTGACAGACTATGTGAAAAGTTTGTGACAGGTGTAAACAGCCCTGATATTCAAAGAAAGTTGCTGCTCGAGTCAGATCTAAAATTGGAAAAAGCAATACAACTTGCAACTTCATACCAGCAGTCATCAGATGCGGCGAAATCTCTAACGCCTTCAGAGATCCATGCAGTAAACAGCAGGTTAGTCAATAAACATCAACCCCATCAGAGCATTCCAACTTATGCTAAACAGCCTGCTCGTTCAAATCCTAGATCTAAATCTAGTAATAATTATCAAAAATGTCATCGATGCAAAGGTCCCCATGCATCTCATCGGTGCAAGTTCAAGTTAGCAACTTGTTATAAGTGCAGTAAGCAAGGTCACATTGCCAAGGCCTGCTTTGCAAAGTCTTCGTCTGTTGCTAAATCTAGCCAGTCAAGACAGTACCGCAACCAAAGGCAGCACTATGTTAACTCTCACCAAGACTACCTAACCCAACCAATGAACCACTCTACCTGTGAAAATGCTCAAACTGATTCGCAGCCGGATTTCAACCCGTTCTCTGTGAAATCAATAAGTCATGCTCCCATCAATGTACAAGTTAATATCAACGGTAAGAGCATCAGCTTCCAACTTGACACTGGAGCATCACTAACAGTCATCACAAAGAAAGATTTTGACGCTGTCACAGGAGGATCAGTGTCTCTACAGCCATGTCACAAGTGTCTAACAACATACACTGGTGACAATGTTCCGGTAATAGGAGAGTGTATGGTTCATGTAAGTTATAATGGTCAAAGTGTTAAACTTCCTCTTCTTGTGGTTGAAGGAAATGGACCGCCATTACTAGGTAGGAACTGGTTAAGTGATCTTAAGTTAAATTGGGAGAGTATTTGTTCATTGAAGAATGTAAAAGAATCTAGTCTTACTTCACTAGATAAAGTTATATCTGAAAATAAATGTGTTTTTGGTAATTCAGGATTACTAAATGATAGAACAGTGAAGATAAGCATTAAAGACACAAATCCAAGATACTGCAAAGCTAGAGTTCCACCTTATGCAATGAGGAATAAAATTGAAAATGAGCTAAGCAGATTAGAATCTAATGGCATTATAAAGAAGGTAGACTATTCCGATTGGGCGACGCCCATTGTGCCAGTGTTAAAGAAGGATGGTTCTATAAGAATTTGTGGAGATTATAAAACTACACTGAATAAGCAAATAGAGCTAAATAGGTACCCTATACCTAACATTGAGGAAATTTCTTTGAATTTGGCAGGAGGAGACAAATTCACTGAATTAGACTTTAGTCATGCTTACACTCAACTAGAACTGCATCCAGATTCAAAAGTCTATACGACAATAAACACACATAAAGGACTCTACCAATATGAAAGACTATGTTTTGGCATATCATCTAGCCCTGGAATTTTCCAAGCTGTCATGGACAGTATTTTTAAGGACATTCCAAATGTTTGTGTGTACTTTGACAATGTGTACATAACTGGTAAGAATGACACTGAACATCTTAAAACACTAGATAAAGTCTTGAAAATTGTTGGTGAAAAAGGTTTAAAGATAAACAAAGATAAATGTCAATTCATGCTGACAGAAATTAGTTTTCTTGGTTATATATTGAGCAAACAAGGCATCAGACCTCAACCTGAGAAAACAAAAGCCATTAAAGAAGCACCCAAACCTGAAAATACCCAACAACTAAGAGCTTTTTTGGGCTTGATAAATTACTATGCAAAGCTCATAGGGAATCTGTCTGGTAAACTATCACCACTGTACAAGCTGCTACAGAAAAATGCAACTTGGCACTGGGGTAAACAACAAGAAGCTGCTTTTAATACAGCAAAAGAGGCTTTGTCTGCTGACACCTTACTAACTCACTATGACCCAGGGAAAAGACTTATATTAACATGTGATGCTTCACCAGATGGTGTAAGAGCAGTCTTGTCCCACATGGATGAGAAGGGTGACAGACCCATTGCTTTTGCCAGTAGATCTTTGAACCAGGCTGAGAAAAATTATTCTCAGTTAGATAGGGAAGGCTTAGGCATCATTTTTGGTGTTAAGAAATTTCATAAGTTTCTGTTTGGTAGGAAGTTCACCATCTTTACAGATCATAAACCATTGCTAGGTTTATTTGGAGAAAACAAAACCCTACCTGAGCATGCCTCACCAAGAATTCAAAGATGGGCTATCACACTAACTGCATACAATTATGAATTGAAATACAAACCTGGATCTGAGAATAGTGCAGATAGTCTGAGTAGATTACCTTTAAAAAACCAAAGCCTGAGCTATGTACCAGAAGATGTATTTGTTCTCTTCACTATCATGGATAACTCCAATATAAATGTGAATGATATTAAAAGAGAAACACAAAAAGATGAGTGCTTAATAAAAGTATATGAGTACTGTAAGAATGGTTGGCCTGAAGAGTCTGTGAATGATGACTTAAGGCCATATTAAATAAGAAATAAAAACCTTTGTGAAGATAATATAAAAGATGGAGAAGATACAGTCCATTATCAGTCAGAGTTACCTAAACAAAGTATTTGTAACTTAATAAATGATTATGGTGATATGGCAATTTCAAATGTTTTAAAGAAAATACATTAGTAAGAAGGAATGTGATCATCAAACAACTTTGCTAACATCATTAGCACTTACAGAAACTAAAAGGGTAACATCAAAAGAAAAGAGAAAAAGATTTTTGCCATTTAATACTTTCAGATGCCAATTCAAAAAGTCAATCATGACAGAACACCCATTGAAAGAGAATTTGGTGTTAATAAGAATGTGTATCTAAGAAATTATGGGAGAAAGGAAAAATGGATACCAGGTCAAATTGTTCAATGTACAGGACCTGTGTCTTATAAAGTTAAAAATAACTTGTGCAGATAATAAGTGTGAATCTGTCAATCCCACCAAGTCTGATCAGTTGACACCAACTCAGTTTGTTCCACAACCAAGTTCTGTTGATATGAGTGAACCAAGTTGTCTGGAGTCAGAAAATGTAAATTCTGGAGTTAATGATTTAAATCCTAGACCTCCTGAGATAGAGAATCCAGATGGTCAGAATCTTGAGTCACCAAATCAAAAGCCACTGAGAAGGTCAAGCAGGACAATCAAGGTCCCAAATAAGTTAGACCTATGATTCTAAAGGTCAAAAGGACTTTGACATTATTGTTTTGTATTTTGATTATGTTGTGGCATATTGTGCATTGTTTGTAAGGATGTAATCTACCATAATGTTCATGTCACAATATAATTGGTGATTTTAGGATACTATCAATTGTTCTATTGAGAGATGTGTTATTGTGTTCTAAGGGTAAAGGGATGTAATAGATTGAAATAATTGTGAGGTCAAGGGAACTCGCTCTCTGTATTAGTATTATATTTATATTGTTATCTTGAGTGATGTCCCTTACATGTTGTTATCTATATATAGTTCTCTCTCGCCACTTCTCTCTCTCTCTTTGCATGATGGCGTCTGTACATAATAAAGACTGTTAACAACCAACGCGGCTTCTCGTCAGTCATGACAATCCACTTCAATAATGTTGCAGGCTATATTGAAACTATTTAATTCTACATCACCCTACCATTGCCTAACTATGTAGTTTCTTCTTTCTGGCATCATCTCCCTCCAGCCTCCACGGGCGTAATTGATAGTTTAAATTGAAAGTATAAGAGTATGCTTGAATAGAGTTTAACCATCCCCCCCCCCCCCACGGGAGACATTTTTAACCCTTTATTTACGGAATTATGTTCTGAATGAGATTTTTACTTAAACAATGTGTTACTATATTGCTTTTGGCACATTCAAAGCATATATCGAAGGAAATTTCGTTTCATAAATTTTTAATGGCCCAAACAGATATTGGTACTTATAAGTACCGTCAGTAAACTAGGACATTTTTTTTCAAAAATTTTTTTTTTACAAAACAGGAACAAACGATACAATTTATTAACTAATAACATGGCAATCATTATAACAATCACTTTTTTGTAATTTTCACACATAAATACAGCACAAAAGTATATTTTGAGTACGATTTTTACTGGATTTTCTATCGGAACACATCTTAGACCTCAAACACAGCAAAAGTAGTCGACATGTCATGCTCCCTCAATCTTGTCTTTGGTCTTTCTAGTGTTGCAACAGTTGCCGGAATGAATATGCTTTTGCTGGAAGCTTCCAATAACTAGTACAATGAGCCGCATAAACAAACAAAAGCCTAGTCATTCAGCACACAACTACTAGAAATACTAATATAATTGTAGCCTACTATAATGTTATGACAAGTCTACACTACAGTGCAAAGTTCATAAATAGAAGTGAGCTCAATGTGTTTTGGAAGAAGTAGTGGATTACTCTTTTCTGCTTACTGATTTAAATTTACCTTATAGATCTATACTATATGCAGAAGTATGGACTATTACTAGTCTACAGGTATACATTATGTAAATGCTAGTTGTTGTAGGCAAGACAGTTCATTGCAGTAAATATAACTAACAAATTAAATCTTACAACCTGAACTAGGCTTTGGTATACAAATGAAGTATACTAAACCTTATAAACGAGCCTGCAACTGATACCTTTATTCTTGTTATTTTTTTACTACTAGAAATGAACATGTAATTACAATATTTCTTAGGTAAACCATATGCAAACCTTCTTATAAATGTGTAAATATCATTTTTTGAGTACATTTCGATAAGTAATTATCAAGACAATATTTATGTAACTCCACCTAACAAATCTGCAATTTTCTAAAAATCCTAAAAAAATGACCGTGTGCCCTGACGGTACTTATAAGTCCACTTGTAAACATCGATCTAATATAAAGACAATTTGATTAAAATTGTATAACTAGAAGTTAAACGCGTTTGCCTGACTATTGAATGTGCCAATAAAAAATATTTGGGGTTGAAAACTTGAAAAATAAGGTAAAACAAAAGGAAATCAGGAACGGGTGTGTGAAATGTACAGAAAAATTGTGAACTACCGATATAGCAAGACATTGAAAAAGCGCCACACCATTAATTTTTTTAAAAACATTGATACCTCCGACTACTGGCGACTCGGGGGAGATAATACTATAAAATACATCAATAATTTTTAAAATTCGTATGTAATTTAATATAATACAGGCACTTAATTAAAGTGGTACTTATAAGTACCGTCAGTAGATAAAGGGTTACAGAAACCATTAATTACATTTAATATTAATAACGAGCCGGCCCGCGGCATAACATACGCCGCTATTTAGTTGTTTCTAATTTTCAATAATTCATAATTTGTGAATTCGACAGTACCAACGCTGACACTGAAAATATTTCTTTAAAACACTATAAGTAGCTCGTTAAGGACCATAACCCCCCCCCCCTTCCTTCCCCCCCCCCCTACGTTTAAAATCGTTGGCTCTGCTTGTAAACATTTAGAGTGAACACAGCTCACTAAAACCATGTAGGGGTGGGGAGGTAGGGAGAGCGTTTGCAGCTTGTTTTCTAACGGCTCGAAGAGGAGAATTATATATATAGATAATATGCCTAACATACAGCTTATTATTTTTTAACACAATACACATGAAATAAACGCCCCCCCCCCCCACTACTTATATTAATGTCCACTATCGGCATCGGTAGAATTTTTGTTTACATTTTTTTTTAATTAACAAAAATTAGCTTTACAATATTACACAAACCAAAGTATTCCGATGACTAGTTTATTTACACACAATTCATTTGCCATATTAATTTGCGTGATGTAGGTCTATATTTTCAAATTAAAGTAGGCTTTACTTTTCACGATTCCTTTCTCATTTTCTGGCTTTTTATATCATACGAGTTGACCCACGACGCAACATGCGCCGCTATTTAGTTTAATCCCTATTTTTCAGTAATTCATAATTTGTGAATTCGACACTACCAATGCTGTGATTGAAAATATTTTGCTTTAAAACACTATCAGTAGCTAGTAAAGGACGATT